>NC_091946.1:38242775-38320275 GCF_041260155.1 Ptychodera flava | reverse complement strand
TTACAACATTACTAGAAAATGTTGGTATTCTTGAGTAACATTAAACGGTTTTAATATGCTGTGAATGGGTATATTACACTCCAAACATAAGGGATGTTTTGAGAAACAGCCTCTCACCTATAATACCTAGACCTCGGCATCGGATTATATTGCAAAGTAAACGACGTGCTCATATAATTTGAAACATACATTAAACAAAAAATATTTATTTTCAGAACTCATTTCAGCTGTTTGTTCCCCATGTTCTGTGCATTTTTTGCACATCATAATGCTTGAGGTTGCATTGATACTTGTGTTACACTTTTTAAAATACCGTTATTCAAAACAGGAAAATAATTTTTTCAATATTAATATGAAAATATTTAAGCAAAATAAATTTTAATATTCTCTGTGAATATCAATGTTGTATTTTACATGCTGCAAATTGCTTACCCGTGTAAATTATGCAAATTAAGGGGTACGGCCTTACTTGATAGCTCAACATTGTCAATTTTATTGAAGTAGAGATAATAAGCTTTCAAATATGTATGGTGTTGCTGTATGTTAGGTGGGTACATTAAACTCCTAAAATAAGGCCCTTTTTCTTTGTATGAAATTAAAACCCCTGGAGCTGTAACTCTTAAAATTTGTTGACCTGAAAAAGGCTTCCTATTTTCTCTAGTTTTCTTTAAATTCCACAAAGTTAAAGGATATAGTCTTTTACTACTAAAAAATTGGACAAGTAAATTTAAATTTTAACCGTATTTTGATTTCCCGCAATATTTAAAAACTGGTAATATTACAAAGAAATCAAAGCATATGATGTCCCCGTGGAAATTATTCAGCACTATGCCTTATTTTGGACTACCTTGATGTTTCTGTGAAGATTCCAATGCATATATGTACGACGTACAGTTTTTTTCTTTGTTTGCATTAGGGCGCCATTTACGGTTGGGCAAACGTTTATTATTTATCTTGCTTAAAATAAATTGCACATTCAGTCCAAGTGGACAGTTTATTATACTTTTATAAACACCCCTCAATGAGTATATTCCCACACTTGCATTAGTTTGTAAGCAGAATCACAAAAATAACGCTAAAAGAAACAGCTATTGGGCCTTTAATATGATATAGTCACAAAATATTCTATATTTAAAATGTCACCTTTTCTACCCTATTATTGAAAGTCTGTCTCTTTTAAATGATAGCAACTTATAGCAGTGTCTCGGTTTTGAAATATTATAAATCCCTAGCTCACATGTCCCCATATGGGGCGCTTCTTCATGAAACATTTCTATTGTTATTTCGTGATTTTTGAGTTATTTGTTCTTCCATTTTTACCACCGACTCGATTATTGTACACTGTTCGTTTGCTGACCGTGTTATAGCACAGCACTGTAATTACTTGAACTCTTCAGCAAGTATGTAATCATTTGCATTCCACACAGGTCCGTGTTCTGAAGAGGACTTCCAATGCGGAAGTGGTACATATTGCGTCAGGAAGTATCTTGTCTGTGACGGTATCAATCATTGTCTTGACATGAGCGACGAACGCAATTGTACCTATAGTAAATATGTGTTACTCTATTCAGTTATGTAAACTTTGACAACTGTGTTGTTTTCAATCGGATTGATGTGACGTCATTGTCTTGCAACTTCTTTATTAATTATGAATTTCCGACCCAGGGCAAGGGTTACTTGGATGACAGACTAAGGAATTAACGGCCACAAGAATTTATGAGGCAGAGAAGTGAACAAAGGGACCAGAGATAAGACAAGCATTGGGAAATTACTTGTCATCCAAAATATCTACCCTATTGTATCCAGTTCTATACTCTATCGAAGCATAGACTTTCACTCTCGAGGGTCTATGATTGAAGTAGCTGTAGTAGCTGTAACTCTGGAGATCTTTTAGTGAGACTCATAAGTACAATGTCGTTTCCATCATCCTGGCAAACATACAGACAGAGTGTTTGTCTCAACTCTTATTCCATATTTGTTGACATAGACCAGATATTGTATTTTGATCCAAAGTATCTCGAGATGTATGTTGTCCAAAACTTTTGCGGTTTTTACCTGGCGGGTGATGATGCTGGAAATCCTGTCATTGAGTCGCTGACATGAGTCACTTTGAAGAACATGCCTTTGTAATCTTCTGATAACATTATTTTGTAAAACTTGTTGCAGAGCAATGTGGTAATGGTCAGTTCAAGTGTGGAAGTGGCAGTCAATGGGGATTTTGCATCGATGACGACTACGCTTGTGATGGTAAAGAAGACTGTTATGAAGGAGAAGACGAACACAATTGTGGTAGGACTTACATTCAGAAATGACCAAGTAGATACGGAAATATTTATTTACAGAGTGTATTTCGAACACCTGAAAACTAAGCTGTTCATAGAGTCTGCGAAAAGGTTCATAAGTTTAAAAGGGAAGGAGGTCGTCGGCCTGTGCATGTGCGACTTTCTCGTTTACAAATAGTGTATTTCATGTATGATATCCAGGTGCGTTAAGTCAACATAGCTGCAACATTTAAATTTCAACTTTCATCAATCGCCAACGTACCCTAGATAAAGTGTTTACATCAGTTATCGGGGTCTCTGGCAACCGTTGAGCAGTGTTCCGACGACCACCTCCCTTTAAAATAATTTGGGTTTTACAGCGAAATGTATTTTCCTTCCATTCGAGTAATCGTTGTTAACTTTTACCCGATAGTCGTACCGAGTGTGACATACATGTGGACCGTTTGTATATGTTGACATAGTGTTGCTTTGTACCACTGCAAAGGAGCCTTTAGGACCAGTTTCGTTTCATCGTTCTTACGTCTTGTATTTAATTATTAAACCTTGCTATTAAAATTGTGTTCTGAACCTTTGTGTGGAATAATCCTTTAGTCGTTTTTCTCGAAACGACAATTTTTTTGAAATAAAACCATATTAAGGACATTATTAGGATTCGAGGTCGTATTAATGTTCCGAAAAGACCTCTTTAAGATATAATCATCCAGGACTCAGTGAATGGATGACGCCAACCCTGGCTAATTTAAATATTCTATTTGGTCGCTCATATAAATATTCCTAATCAATTATATGGAAACTGGCAGGTTAGTTTTTCTTTCATTTGCGTGTACTTAATCCGGAACTGTAACTTTCAAGACTGTTCACAGAGTGAATTTCAGTGTGGATTTTCCAAGCGATGTATTCCAATGTTGTATACATGTGATGGTGTTATGGACTGCCCCGATAGAAGTGATGAATCCACTGATATTTGCAGTGAGTACGCACTGACACATTCATCATTTTCTTTAACGGGACAATACAGGACAAGAATGCCGTTTAGATATTTGTCACAATCTGTCATTTATTTAGTGCTGAATGGAATCTCTGTATAGAAGATTAGTATGAGAAACGTCCCAAAATAAAAATGCTTAATTAACATAGCGGTCATCATCCATAACACTAAGCAAATTAAGTAATCACGTTGTCGTTTAACAAAGATGAACCTTAATATACAAAAGCTGTCTGTTTTTGACAGTAGAGTTTCCACGTTTTTACTGTAACGTCTTCATATTATACTGTACTGTTTCCATGTTATCCAAGGTTGTATAATTCTAGTCCTTGTTGACCATTTAGGGTCCAGTCAAAAAAATCTTGCTCTTGGTAAGCAAACGACGCAGAGCAGTACTGAACTTTACGAATCCGAGAAAGCTGTCGACGGTTACACGGAAGGATACAAGTTGCTGAAGAGTTGTTCGGCAACAGAGTATGAGTATGAACCCTGGTGGGCAGTCGACCTCGGCGATTCCTACAAAATCCATGAAGTCATAGTTTACCGGCAGGAAATGACTGATATTGAATACGGAGGTAAGGCGATTTGAACATCGCAAAAATAAACTTTGCGGCGTAACAGAAGTGGAGTGATAATAAGACAGTAAATGTGACACCCAAAATATTTCAATTTAAGACAAATACAGTGCGATATCTTGTTTGTTTTTTTTTGTAATGAACAGACGCTAATAGACAGGGAGGTGATGTAATCGTTGGATACGGTAGTGGAAGAGATATAGTTGGAGACAAGTGCGGCACCCGAATCTTTCATTCATATGGCCGAGAGATCACATGTCCATGTGGGCCATCAATCGGTAGGAACGTGTTGGTCATAATATCTGGATTCACCGACAGATTGAGGTTGTGTGAAGTGGAGGTTATGGCTTCAGGTTGGTAAACTAATGGCGTTTCCGCAATTACGTGTTTGTATTTGGCAGAGTCGAGGTAAATGTAAATGAAATTGTTTTTATTTTGTTTTTGTTCTGATTAACGTTGATTTTCACAAAATATGTTGAATTGTTTTACTATAACCTTTATCAGAATTATGGGTCATAAATGCAGCCCTTAGAATGACAGCAGAACAGAGCAGCGAATACCCAAATGCCCCAGCCAGACTCGCTGTTGACGGTATCAAGAATACTAATTTCTGGTTTTGGAGTTGTTCACAGACAGACTTAGAGTTTGAACCATGGTGGAGAGTTGATCTTGGGAAAAACTACACCGTGTATCGTGTTACTATAGCTAACAGGCAGGATTGCTGCAGTAAGTTAATCGCTCATACATGTTTTGCTTACTGCGTATAGCAGACTTTTATTCGTCATATTGTAGTTCATATTATCAATTTTTCTTTTTTTTCGACAAAATAACTTTTTCACTCTTCGTTTTGAAAGGTGAAAGGCTCGCTTCGGCCGTTGTCTCAGTTGGAGCGAAGTCCCTCGATGTTGGGACTGTGGTTGGAGCAGAGAATGGAACAACTATCTGTGGCGTCATAACATATAAACACATTGTGAACAGCAGCGCAATCATAACAGTGACTTGTAAGTCGCCGCTGATTGGACGTTACGTCAGCATACAACTTGTCAATAAAACTGAATACTTGAATCTCTGCGAGGTCGAGCTACAGGGAATACGTGAGTAAACAATGCTTTGTTCATGTTTTCAAGACAAATGCAGTGTCTTCTGAGAGATATTTGCGTATAGATGTCAACGATCTGAAAAGGTACCTGACATATATACCGATCCGAAATCCGAAAACGTTAGTAACGCCCATATATTTACATATGAAAGTTTACGAAACACGAAGAGAAGAGTGAGAAGACTAAACACACAAAGCCGCAAGGACAAAATCAGTGTATGGTCTTCAGGATATAAATATTGTATCTTCCTAAAAGTGTCTCCTGTGTCATCTGTGTAAATGTTACCTGGCATCATACGATAAAAGGTTTTGATTGAATGGAATGCAACCAACAACATCTTCATACTCTAGAATCACCCTTAGAACATCGGCTTGTTTTACTCTTGTTGTGAATTGACCTTAGCATAATCACAGGCGGCCAAGACGTTATTAATATATTGAGTTTGAGTTTTTCTCACTTTTTTCTCTATCAGTTGCTCTCCTTTTCTTCATGCTCTGACTGATCGGAGTAAATAAAATAAATGATTATATAACCTAACCTAGCCTCTTGACTCTTTAATTAAATTATAATCGCAATCATAACAATCCATAATCCAATGACGGTAGGTCAGAATTCATAAGACAATAGTTGTAAACATAGACACAAAACAGCACAGAATAGACAGTAAATAGACGGCACACAAACAAAGTCATATTCATCAAAGAAAGATATATGGACCTCTGGCCAGAAGACCAAGAAGTGATGTCAGGTGTTTCGAAAATAGTAAGCGCATCCTTCCCCACATACGGCACCCGCCATATATCAATTATAAGTCAGATAATTTTTTTAATATCCACATTTGATTTATACCACTCAGAGAAAAGACAACATCACAGTATGCTTGAAGTCCCCGTTTAACGGTACAAAGAACAGAAGTCAGTATCTTCGATAACTCTGTTGTTGAACATTTTGAAGATCCTGCAATAAACCTAGCCTTTTAAGGTGTTTTGTGGAGCTTTGGTATCCAGTATAAGCTAGGCAACTTATTATGGTCATCCTTTGTTGTAATATTAAAATTATCCATGAATGACTTATGCTTTGCCAAAATTTCAGATTTGCTGAACACTGACTGTCTGTAAATGGAGTTGGTGGAGGTCTTAGTTACACCAAGTTCGTCTATAAGACATTCAAAATAATATTTCTTAAAGACAAATACAAAGTTATTGGCAGCTTTATCAGCAGGAACGACAACATATTTGTCATGGATATCATTCAAACACTTAACAGCATCAGGATCTTATTTATTTTACACCCCACTATAAAGACGTTTATCTGTTACATACATATCTTGTAATTAATTCAATATTGATCTGTTCACTCAAGGTGGTCGAAATCATTATGTTTATCAGTTTTTACGTAATCTGAACTTAGATCAAATAATCTCCAAGCTAACAAGGCCTGTTTCAAAAACTTGAATTGATAACATCTACGTTTCTAACAGTGAAGTCGTTAACGTTCAAATTCCTGGGATTGGTCTGTCAGACCACTACCCTATCATTTGTGTCAGCAAAATGAACTCTAGTTTTAAACGCATTTCCTCACACTTGTCGATTAAATTTCGCTCACTGATGCATTTTAAACAGGACTCCTTTCCTTTTTTTATCTTTTATTGCAAAAAGTCCGAAAAACTGAACTCATGCTGTAACTACAGAGAGCTAAAGACTTTACATATCTCTGTCGTAATGTTATAAGAAGATCTGTCATATACATGTACATTTGGTCAACTTTCATTTTTAAAGAACGACATGAAAACACATAAACAAATACAAAAGCAGGCACCAAAACGAAAAAAGAGACAGAGCCATTCCTACCACGGTAAATAACTGAAACAAAAAATAAATACAGGAACATATGTGTCAGGTCCAGTGTCGAGATGTCACTAATGCCCTATGTAACAAAGTCCTGCCATTTCTCAAAATATTGGGACATAGTGCCTTTTCTTTTCCAAAATCTAACTTTTGGATATATTTGATATCTATCTTTAACGGTTAAGTTTGGATGATCTTTCTTCGGTTTACTTTTAAATGTGCATTTCTTGTAGAGAATAACAATATGATTCAAATGATCTGACCATTCTTTGTTTCCAAGAATTATTTGCTTGGTTAAATGATTTTCGAACAGTTCAGAACTTTGTTCCAAGATGTATACAGTTCATTCAACATATTTTTGGTAAAAATACAATCAACAAAAGATAAGATATTGTTTTTATGCACTTTGACAGAATGTACAAAGATCTGAGCTTGCAAAGTCTATAACTTGAAGGCAAAGCAGGACCCCTTTCTTTATGACTTATCACATGCGCCATGGTTTTTAGTTAGTCTCACGAGTAATGTAAACGTTGCTACAAGACTTTGGGTTACTATCTTCAATAAGATTTGTGATACACATGCTTCCTATATTGAAAAGCGTGTGAAACATAGAAAATAGCCAGCATGGATGAATCAGTATATTTGGAATACTATGCATGAGAGGGATTCTTTGCTAAATCAAGGTAAAGGGGATTTTGAGAAACTTGCGCTTTATAAACTTGCAAGAAATAAAGTAGTTCATTTGATACTTTATCAAAGAGCTTAATGATAATGGTTCAAATTATAAGGCAGTGGTATATTTATAAAAATATCACGAAACCAAGGGAACAAAATGACATTAAACTGGTCCAATAATCATTTTCATTCAAGGTAATACATTACCAGGTCCATGGGACATTTGAGATTTACAAATTTAAGTAGGACCATCCTGAACCACTGATAGTTAGTGGTGGTACCAGGTGTCCGGAATGGGTAAGCGTACCCTGCTAGCATGCTACACCCGTCAGGATTGGTCCCAAAATTGTCTAAATATTGTATGAAGTGATACAGTATATGCATCACTGTTATAATTCAAAGCCGGGAATGCTGTCGCTAATCATTTGAGTGACCGAGGTGTCATATTTGGCCACAAAGTCATACTCCGATGGAGATTTTACGGCACTCTTGTCACTAATTTCAACGTGCTTACTAATTCTTTCAACAATTATTTCTCTAGCATTCCTAAACTTCAACATTTCTGTCGATGATTATCCCGATTTTTCTTCCTTAACAGAGTACCTCGATAAGAAACTTGATGGATCATCGTTTGCAAATTTCCACTCTTTCTGTTGACTTTGTAAAGTAAGCTTTATCAGATTGTAAATCTACGGGCACCGATAATGTAAGCGCAAAACTACTGCGCATAGGTGCTTCGGTAATTTCAGATTCATTGACAAAGGTGTTAAATTTAAGTATTGACAATGCAGTCGTCCCTGATATTTTAAATGTGCACGAGTTGTCCCTATTTATAATGGTTCTAGCTGTGTTACTGAAATGTTCAATTATTGACCCATTTCAATTTTACCTGCTATTTCCAAAGTTATTGAAAGCCATATACATTGTAGTTTTTATGAGTTTTTGTCTAATATGGATTTGCTTTATGAATCATGAGATACAATCTGGATTTAGAAGACACCCTTCCTGTCAAACAGCGTTATTAAGAATATGTGATGAATTGTAGAAAATATTGACAATGGTAGACTTTCTGGTATTCTGTTTTTGAATTTGTCAAAGCATTCGATCTAGTTGATCATCGAACCCTTCTTAGAAAGTTTTCTTTATATGGACTAGAAAGTAATGGCTTAAACTGGTTTAAATCGTTTTATCAAATCGTTCTCATGTGGTTACTTATATGGGTAAATTTCCAATGTTCAAAAGGTGACTGTAGGTGTACCTCAAGGATTATTACTGGGACCACTGCCATTTACTATTTTTATCAATGATTTACCATTTACTTTGCATAACTCTCAACTTGATATGTACGCTGATGACCAGACCCTTCTTACCTCAAGAATTTCTGTTCTGCATGTTAATAAATCCCTTCAAGTGATGTAGTGTTGTGAAATAACAATAGATTTTAAGTAAAGGAATGACGACAAATGAAGGTGAAACGAAAGCTTTGTAAGTCGGATCTCGTCAAAAATATGCTGAACAATTGGATATCTCTATTAAAAGCAAAAACAATTCATGTGTCGCCTCTGAAAAGATTGTGGGACTAACATTAGACAATTTTATTTCATGGGGTAAACATATTGATAATCTTTGTTTCACTTTGAGCCGGAGAGTTGGACTACTTAGGCGCCAGTGTAATTTCATTCCTTTGCACCTTAGAAAAGTTTTATACTATGGTTTGATTCAATCTACCATTGATTACTGCTGTTTGTGTGAGGAAATAAAGCTTCTAAAAATATAGACAGGGCTTATAAAATACAGAAGCGTGCCTTAAGAGTGATCCTTATTGCTGATTTTGATACCAAAACTGAAATACTTTTTGAAAGATTTAATGTTTAATGTATTAGACAATGTATTTTATTATTTCACAAAAGTTTCAATAATCTCCATGTTATAGTATCGATAAAATTATTACGCTTATTGACGTCCACTCTGATGGGACACGAGAAGCCTCAACTTGCAAATTATTCCTGCCTAAATTTCGTACTGAAACATGTCAAAGGAAATTTGCCATGCGTGCTGCTCGAGCTTGGAATTCTTTGCCTGACATGATTAGATGCAGTACTAACCTGACCAAATCCCAGTTGAACTTTTACATCAGAGACAATGTAGACAGATAGATTACTACGCATTTTAGCAGAAATTTTTTAAAATATTTTTTATCTGTAATCATCGTTTTAAGGGTTTACCTGTACTGATTTTACTTTCTTTTACTAATTTTCATGTTGTAAACTTTAGTACTTTTTTACGTTATGTAGAATCCCATGATAGATTACAACTTAAAAGGAGTCTTTACCCCATTTGAGTCTGTAACTGGGAAATCCATGAATGTGAAATAAATAAATAAATAAATAAATAAATAAGTCAACACAACTAATGATGCTAATTCGTTGACTTATCAGGGATTTTATGGGTCGGTCAACATTGCGAAAGATAGAGATTTAAATGAAACATTTGTAATGATGTAATGTAACTTTCCGTATCTTTCGCAACGTTGTCAACCCATAAAACCCGCGATAAGTCCACTGGTAAGCATTATTAGTTGTGTTGACCAATTAATTACATGTGTATATGAGAGATAAACGTCCTTGTAATTGGTTGTCAAATAAAAAAAGAGACAAGGGGTTAGGTTAAGTTATATAATCATTTATTTTATTCACTCCGATCAGTCAGAGCATTAAGAAAAGGAGAGGAACTGATAGAGAAAGCAGTGAGAAAAACTCAATAATATCAATATAGCCTCGGCCGCCTGTGACATAATTTGGCAGAGTTATCCTTTTCAATGCGACTCGATTAAGTCGGTAATCCGTTTATTACTGGGACCTTCAGGTCATTTTAATTATCCCAAAATTATTTTATCAGCATTTATAGACGAACTACCGAACGTGGCATTGATGAAGCCAGCTGAACAAGTGAGCATTAGCAGTGGAGGTGTACCATCCAAGGCCGTGGATGGAAACCTAAACAGCGATTATGAATTCGGTAGCTGTATACACACTAGATTGGAAAATGAACCATGGTGGAGGGTGGATTTACTGAAAGATTACAGAGTTTACAGAGTGGTGTTTATAAACCGGGACGATTGCTGCGGTAAGATTTAAAAGTCACGGACATCAAATTATTTGCCTCTATGTACATGACTCGATGATTTGGAATGATTTCCAGCGTTTTATAGGCGTGCGTTTGTTGCTGAATGACTAAATGACACACAAATACATCAAGTTTGAAGCAGTAAACCTACACATATCTGTTTGAAATGAAAAAGAATCTTTCTTAATATGACATCGGCATACACTGCCACATTTTGCGGAATGGGTATCGCTGTACACACCTGGTGAGAGTTAATCATCACTGGATAAACCCAAAAAACATTTCTTTGAATCTATATCTTTCACTTGACCAGTGGAGCGAAGTAATGGTGTTGTGTTCAGAGTAGGATCAAGTTTGGAAATCAAGAAAAATCCTAAATGTGGGAGACCGTTAAGAATGTACGACCTCGCACACACTATAAACCACATCGAATGCCCCGTACCGCTGATTGGCAGATATGTAACCGCACAACTAGAAGACAGGATTCGATGGATGAATTTTTGTGAGCTTGAAGTCAAAGCAGAAGGTTGGTTTCACTGAAATTTGTACTTTGTGAAAGAAATTCATTCAGCGATGTGCGTAAATAAAATTGCGTGTTTCAGTGAACAAGCCCTAAGGAAGTAGGGTAGCGTTTTACTCGTTTATTCCCGTGTGACGGATCAGAAAACAGCAAAATTCTGCAAAATCATGCCTGACGTTTTGAAAATGAAAAAAAAGATTAAAGTTTTTGGTATTAAATAGGGTAGTTACGTTAACAGAAACAAAGTTAACATAATTTTTTTTGCCTATGTAAAGATTTTATCAGTCATAGTAAGTGCGCCATCGGTAGGCTAACCGAGACGACGTGAACATTACAAGATTTCTGCAAGACCATCACCTACTTGCATTGTTAATTGTTAATTGTTATCCTTTGCACACAAACAAAAACATACACAAACAAATTTGCAAACTACAAGTTCCCAAACGATGACACTGTATTGATTTGGCGTATCTTTTCTTTTCCACAGAATACATAGACCACGAAGCGCGCAATGTCGACGTCAATTCATTGCCACTATTTGAGAAACTAAGTCAGAGAAGACTAGTGGGTGCTACATCCATTGATATACCCTTGATATCCGTCGATCAGTGTGCTTACGAGTGCCTAATGACCAGGGATATAAGCTGCCTATCATTTAATTACAAACAAAAAACCAGAATATGTTTGTTGTTGGTGTCGAGCAGGCTTGGAGACAGTGGCACGGATTTACTGACAGACTCAGACTACGACCATTACGAAGTTCTGATAGATGGACGTAAGTATTTTCCCACAATGCCTCATAAAGTGCATTTTAAGTTTACGCGGGCAAGAGATATGAAACTACACACAGAGCTGCTGCTAAAGATGTGTAATTTTTCATTTATTTAGATGAGAAAGAGACTCTGTTGCCGCAAGTTAATGCAGTAGGCATCGCTTTTGTAAGAATGTCAATCACCTTTCAACAGTTCATTTCCAAGTAGGTTTAGCGATAACATGATCTCAAACAATTTATTTCTTTTTTGCCATTAGTCGCTGATTCCTTGCATAATGGTACGTCCTGCCCAGAAGGTTACTTCCAGTGTGATTCAGGCGAATGTCTGCATAATTATCGAGTATGTGACATCATTCCACAATGTGTTGACGGAAGCGATGAAAGAAACTGCTCTCGGGGTAAGTTACGGAATTTTCAGATTTGTTATGGGAGTGGAGTCTTGTGGGAAACCTGCAATTAGGTAGTGTACAACCAACCTTGTCTGAGAAGCCTTCCTCTGACCAACTGTCATGGAAGGCCCTGTTCAAATCTCGCGCTTCTTAGGAGCCACTTGGATTGTAATTTACATACACCGGCCCCTATGAATAAAAATCGCAGTGCTTTAAATATTGTCTTAGACACTACAAGTATACTACTCCTTTAGAAAAAAATTACATGCGCTAGATGCATACAGACAGTTCAATCAGACCATATTGATTTTATAGAGAAAGTCAACACCTATAAGTCCTGTGAGCAAAAATAAAAACACGATTGCCCTGCGAGATTCACAAGTCGGGAAGTTTCTGACGAGACTTTGTTTGAAAAATGCCAAAACAGTTTGTAATTAAAAGTATACTTCAAACTTTTCATACAAACAGTAGTTATTTCAATTTGTCATGATACATTTTAGATTAAAATTTTTGAACTAGGTTTTCGCGTTCGTATAGCTGAGCAGTTTCTATTTTTTTTATTTTGACCGCAGATATGCAGAGTAAAAGTGTATCAAGAGATGTCGTGTGACGTTTTAGTTACAATTTTATCATCACTGAACTTGAGCATGCGATAGCACGTTCCATTCTAACCGAAATATGTTGAGCTTTATGATAATATAGATTTGACCTAGTTTTGGAAGCCTTGTCTGCATGTGAAAAATTATCACTTTACGGCAAATGTAATGTCTTTCATCGGATGATGACGTGCTTTCAAGCACGTCTCCTGCGAATGATTCCACCTGCCAACCCCAGTGAATATAGTATGATTCAATTTAATTACTTTACAAGGAAGAATTTCCAATTCATGGCAAGAATATTCGCTGGTCACTTAAACGGTACTTATAAAGCTTAATGGAACATATCAAATATTCTTCATTCTAAAGCCTATGAAAAAGATCGTGTTTTCATGCCATCATCACCTTGGTTCAAACAATTCCATAACATCACTACTGACCATTACGCCTATGAAAAGTTCCTTTCGGAATATCGTCCGAGTCACGAGTACCACGCTGTAAAGGGCGAAGATCCGCCTGATTGGATAGGATTTAAGTCTTACAGTCTGTCTCCGGATTACGGAAACTTTGATGAAATATTAAAAGTTGGCAAAGACAGAATCAGTGAGTTGGGACACCAGAGCCGTGACTTCATCTTGAAGTGTTCTTATCATGGCACAAGATGCAATGCAAGGTGAGACAAATCGATCTTAAAGTGTTGTTATCATGGCACAAGATGCAATGCTAGATGAGATCTTAGGCGTTTATAATTGATAGGAAGATAAATTGGAGAGATTAGGCTGTATCGATCACTTACCCCTGTCTAAAAAGTCAAAACACATATTACAGCGTTTTAAGAAGAACCATCGAACATATAATACACTTTACATATACATTGTTATTAGCGCAAATAAATGACGTCCATTTTCGGCAATCACACTGCCCAGTTGATTACAAAAGGATTCCCTAGATATTGCGTCAAGCTGACAGGCGACACGAAGGAAATAACATTAATTTGGAATTATGTCTTTTCTGCGGACTCTGAAAAATCGATTTTTCAGTAACTCGACAGATTTGTAGCAATGTTGGCGTTAACTTCACTGCTAACATTTTAGTTTCGAAGGTTATATGTTTATTTTAAAATGCTTGAGATGTTCGTAAGATCTATTGAAATAAATATGTGTTTCATCTATGTGTTCACATTTTTCTTGTTTGATTCTACAGCGATTTCCACACGTTCCAAGATGAAAAATACGGAAACTGCTTCACATTTAACAATAACGGGGACAGATTTGTGAGAAATCCAGGCGCTAAGGACGGTAGGTAAACGTCAAGATGTTGTATTCGTTTTCAAATCGAAAAGTGAACATCTCAGTAAATATTCTGTGATCGCGACAGAAAAACCAAAGTAGAAAGCAATGTCAGTTTATTGGATGAATTATTACCTCACCATGATTGAATACCTTAATAACATTTATTAAACAAATAACATAAGTCGACTGTGCATTGGCAAGACAGCATCGAAAACTGTCACAATGCGTAACGTGCAAGGGTTTCTCTAGAAATGTTCATGGACATTTTTTCCAGAGAGAAAAATTACGAACTCTTCTGTCGCTGCTAGTAGCCGTATTTGGTTTACGAGGCAAACAGCTTTATCAGCAGTTGTCAAACTCCGACGAAATATTTGACCGACGATATCTCAAAATATCATAAGCCATATAACAAAAATCAAATTCCGATGGCATTTTTATGATAATGAATCGAAAAAATATGATCACTTATTCTTATATTATATCTCAATTAACGTACACAGTATTAGTAAACCGTATTTCTATCACGGCATCAACGCTATAATGTTTATGAAATCATCTGTTGTACGTATATTTTACTAATCTGTGATCATGAACACTCTGATGTCATTGATGCAACATTTGAGGTTTTCATTCAGTTCACCTGGTAATCTTCGTCAGTCTGAAAACAATTAATGTCACTTTATTAAAAAGGCCCACCTGAATTCAGCTTCCGAACATAGAACGTTCGGCACTGGGGCAATTGTCAACTAAGCTATGGAGTACGAGTCTACGCTGACGCTGCTGTACGCCACAGCAGTACCACTCGTGTCGGTGATCGGTCATGTCCCGTGGGAGAAAGCTGAGTCTTACTGACTCGGCAAAAAACGAAAAACAAAGTTTGCTGATTCCACCAAAATTCGCATAGATGACTAGCACAGATACCTGCGGTTGATAAATAGCGGCCACCGCGTGGTATGCGCGCATACCACACGCGGCGGCCGCTATGTATCGAGCCACGCGTAACTTTGTGGCAGACGACAAAATGTAGTCATCAGAGGTAACTAATAATTTACACGTAAAAACTGATATCTATGTGGTATTGTTTAAAAATCTAATACAACTGATTGAGAATAACGAAAACGACAAAAACTAAGGAGAAGTTTTAAAAAAGAATTACCAGAGGTAAAGGCATTGATAATGATGTATATAAAGTCTTCGCAGTAGGAAGTAAATTATTTGCGTCATTCGAACGTTTTTGACTCCCTAGAATATTCTATTCACAGCAACTTAGGGAGTTTATTTGTATTGTTTTAATTATATTGGTAAGATTCAGCCAACCAATAGGCTAACAGCTTCGAAATCGCTGCAAGTCGCCCCCAACAACACACTTTCGGGTGATTTCGGGTCGTAACCAGAAACGATCGTAAAACTTCGGGATGTGAAAAATACGCTCGGGAAATGACATGTTTTTATCGATATCTCGCGATCCGCGCGGAGTCGCCAAGTCAAATATCGACCGTTGGCATTTAAAAATGTGTTTCAGAAATGTTACCAATTGGGAGTACCTCTTTAATGTCATTTATTACACTGTTTGGTTAGCTCTTTTTTCAAAATTGTTGTGATATCACGTGCACATCGTCTCTTAGGGACAGGCGTCGACAGAATAAAATCAGAATTTACAGAACGATTCTTTTAGCTTTACATATGAAATAAAAAGTTAATTTAGACCAAGGAACTGACAGCTTGGTAGAAAATAACACAGTCGTCAATATTGTAGTCTAGAAAACAAGATGGCGACAAGTTGAAGCTGCAAGAAAAAACAAAATAAAGGGTGGTATGTATGTATGTATGTATGTATGTATGTATGTATGTATGTATGTATGTATGTATGTATGTATGTATTTTTATTTTTATTTATAATATTCATCCACAGCGGACACGATACGTGTACCGACATAGGATAGGATGACTGAAACAGGTGCGAACCACCTATACAAAGCCAGTCACCCTAATGAAATGAAATATGTACAAATGAAAAAAGCAAACAACAATAACATACAGGAGATAAAAAATGAAGAAAGTCTAAAACAAATCAAATAAAATCTACATAGGTCTACACCTGCTACACAGACAACGAGAAATCCACGTACAAGTGTTGTCTGGATCAAAACAGTTATGAAATTTATCCCAATACCATTTCGTCAATGTTACTCTAAATGTACAAAGTGAAGCAGTGGTTCTAATTGTCGCCGGTAAATTGTTCCAGAGAATGACAATTCTATTAAAGAGAAGGTGTTGGAAAGTGACAGTTTTACAATGGTTTCTATCCAGTGCATTTGTATCAGCACTAGAACGTGTATTAATTTTAGATGAGTGAGTTTTGACATACTTATGAACATTTAAAGAGTATTTCCCAGTAGTGCATTTATAAAAGAAAATCAGATCAAGAATCTCCCTGCGAAATGACAACGGTAAAAGGTTTACAGCAACTAATCTTTGTTTATAATCAATGTCAGTGGGATAATTAAGAATATACCTTGTTGCTGCTCTTTGGATTTTTTCAATTTTTACTAAGTTGCGCTTAGACTGGGCTGCCCAAACGACACTTCCGTATGTGTTTAGAGTCACATTTGTAGCCACAAGTACGCTTGATCATGCCAAGCAATCTATGAGATTTCATGCAAATACGATCAATGTGAGTATTCCAATTCAAGTCGAAAGTGAGATCAACACCTAAATCACAGTATTTTTAACTGATGCTAAGTCATTACCATTCATGATATAATCAAAATTCAGAAAATTTTTACATCGTGTAAAGTGGAGAACATTGCACTTTCCTGTATTAAAAGTCATACCCCATTTGACACTCCAGCTATAAAGAGAATGAATATCTCTCTGTAAAGCTTCACAATCTTGTGAATTTTTTATCACACGAAAACACTTGGAGTCATCAGCAAAGAGAGCTAAGGTAGTCTTAGGAGATACACAGACGGGCATATCATTGACATATAATAAAAATAAAAAGGACCCAAAATGGATCCCTGGGGAACTCCTGAAGGAACAGGCAACCAATCTGAGGATTCACCTTCAACTACCGCTCTCTGTCTTCGACGTGACAAATAATTAGAGAATCAATTATGCAGCATACCATTAAAACCAAAAGAATGCAACTTATTTAATAATTTGTCATGAGGTACTTTGTCAAATGCCTTTGAGAAGTTCAGATAAAGCATATCCACCTGTCCTCCTTTATCTAAGACTTCTACGATGTCAATAACAATTTGTACAAGTTGGGTATGTTTATGGTATGTTTATATGTTTATATGTATATATAATATATAACAATAAATATGAGATCACATCAAGTATGTTTGGTACCTATTACTCGAGTTTCACGCATACACGCGATCGTCAGATAGGTAGATTTTATTGTGTGAAATTGCTTCAGGTGCTTACATATAAGTGTCAGGTTGGGTCAAACCATTTGGTGTTGTGGGTGGATTGAAATTTGACAAGTAAAATTGTTTTCGTGTCGGCACTTGGAGACCAACGTCGAACGCTTGTTTAAAGGCTAGATTTATCTGCATTGATTATGCAGATAAATCAATGCAGATAAATCTAGCCTTTTAAACAAGCGTTCCGAGTTTGGTCTCCAAGTGCCGACACGAAAACAAATTTTACTTGTCAAATTTCAATCCAACCCACAACACCAAATGGTTTGACCCAACCTGACACTTATATGAAGCACCTGAAGCAAATTTCACACAATAAAATCTACCTATCTGACGATCGCGTGTATGCGTGAAACTCGAGTAATAGGTACCAAACATACTTGATGTGATCTCATATTTATTGTAATATTGCTCTGCATCCTGCATCGAGCACTTTACCCCTCTGAGAAGATACAAACAAGTTTTGGTATATATATATATATATATATATATATATATATATATATATATATATATATATATATATATATATATATATATATTATATTATGGAAAGCCGTTGGGGACCCCTCGGCGAAAACGCTTTCTCCATTGAAAATGCATAGGTTGAAAACAAAAAAGTTTTCCGTCGAAATATACAAAAAAATACCACCCGGCTACAACATAACTTTTAGCGGCGCCGTCAACTTCAAATGCGACAACAACAACTCAAACCACATAATGTTGCGTCCACAAAATATCAGTCAGCGGCAACATTGCTAACACTATGTATCTAGACCTTGGATGAACACTGGCCGCAGCGGTAACAATCTATGAGGCACTTAGTGAGATGTCAAATGATAACGTTGGCGGCGAATGCCTAACTGCGATTGCAGAAAAAACAAAAGCTCGTGCGGACGCGAAATCACTTGCTGCTCATAATCAACATACGGACACAGAAACTCTATGATAACGATTCCGCACTGAACTGCCATCGCGAAATCTTATCGTCTTTTGAGGCTGCAAAATCTCTTCTCGCTCATTACCAAACGTAGACGCTGTTAATATGAAACCTATAGAAACCGGTACGGAAACTTCATATACTCGCATTGCGGTGTGACAAAACTTACAACGTACAGATGTTGCGGAAAAAACTACAAGTTGAAGCTACGACAAACTCTGCTCTGGTTGCACACAGTCTGTGCAAACACGGATGATGCGGAAAAATATCATATGCAATGAGCATTGTTATGGTGCGGAAAAACAATTACTTAGTATACCTGCGGTGTGACAAATTAGTTCGTTCTGGTGCGACAAAACAGTAAGCTTGCCAGCGATTGATGTGCGGAAAAAGTAGTATGCAAATAAGGAGTCAGTTCTGGTGCGGAAAAAAAACTATATGCAAATGAGGAGTATGTGCAGTGCGGAAAAAACTAGTTTGTTCTGGTGCGACAAAACAGTAAGCTTGCCAGCGATCGTTGTGCGGAAAAAAGTAGTATGCAAATGAGGAGTCAGTTCTGATGCGGAAAAAAACTAAGATGCAAATGAGGAGTATGTTCTGGTGCGGAAAAGAAAGAATATGCAAATGGGGAGTACTTTCGGTGCGACGACAAACTAAATTTATAGTACGTTCTTCTTTTATAAATAGTAGTGTAGGACCTAACCCGGCCTTTTCTACGGTCACAGTTGCTTGCAGTTGCTATAGATTTTGTGCAAGAAAAGATAGACTGGCCACCATCGCTTGGCTTTTCAGTTACCTTTCCCCCCTTAAATGTACTATTGTTTTTATATTTATATGCCCACAGAATTGGAGCATTGAGCCCAGTAAGGGGTACACCATTTGATTTCGGGGGGGGGTATGGAGGATTTTGAGAAAAAAAAAATTGTCGCCAGGTGAGATAGAAGAAAAAAAAATTGATCCTGTCATGGCCTGAGAAAAAAAAATTGTCATAACAGACAGAAGTGAAAAAAAAAATTGTCACAATGCACCAGATATTAGCAAAATTTGGAAACCCTATTCTCATGTAATTCTTTGCCGGCGCGCCGCCATAGGCGGCGCAAATGTTTTTAACACAAGCAATTCTTATGTTTTTTCCCAGCACTTATGATATAAGCATGCACTACATAGGTCTACTTTACACCTCAGTGCACTCAATGTTTTCCTTCCCTTTACTGACCCAAGAAATCATTTCAGGATTTCTGTTGCAATATCTCAATGGCATAGGCACTATCTAAAAGGGACTAAGTTGACTTCTGTAAATTGTGAAAATTTTAAAACACAAGACAGGAGTCAATAAACTAGTGTTAAAATCAATATATTATTCTCTCAATATAAATATATTAGGAAGATGTACAAGTTGACTATGAAAAATTGAGGAACAACAAATATAATGAAATACAAGGGAGGGGGTCACTAAAAAAATTGAAAACTTCAGGGGGGCGTTACTCAAAATGTGGAGAGGAAGAAGGGGGGCGGGGTTACTCAATTTATTTTTTGCGAAGTAAATTGAAACACATCTCAGATTGCACCATATTTGCACACATCCATTTCTCAAAATTTTAAATGCGAGAGGGGTCACCCCCTCTCGTGCTCTCCCCCCTTGGGTCTTCTAACAGTTTTACTGGTAAAAGACAAATTTAAAATACCTATTGGATTGCACTACACTGCACCGTGGCGCACATCAAGTTCTCAAAATTTTCACAGGATCTAGGACAAAACTGAACTGTTGTGAATTCATCCTTAAATTATTATCACAGAAACATGTTTTCATTTTCCTCAGTTCAATGACCATTTTGACAGTTAAACATACCATATTCATACTTTTCATTAGAAGCTGGCAGCTGGAGAAATGACACAAGAAGGTCACAGATTTTCCGTTCCTGTATATTTATTTATCTTCAGTCTCTGGCAAACAGAACTGTTTTTCACAAATTGTATTTCTTTTTTTTGGTTGTTGAATATTGTGACACAAACACTGATCATGCATAAAATGTAAAAAAATATTGCAGTGTTCAATGTCATTTTCAAACAGTTTTACCGAGTGCAAAAAAAACCTGAAACTCCTCTCAGATTGCACCATTAAACACATCAATTTCCCAAAATTTCCAATACGAGAGGGGGAAACCCTCTCTCGTGCTCTCCCCCTTGGGGTGTTCTAACAGTTTCACTTAGTAAAAAAATTAAAAAAACACCTCTCAGATTGCACCAGACTGCACCATTGCACACATCAATATCTTAAAAATTTCCATGCAAGATAGGGGAAAGCCCCTGTGACACTTTCCCCCTAAGCCTCTCGTGTGTTCTTCCCCTGTACTTTCAAATTCTGCCCGGTCAGATATCCTAGTGAAAACCTTGTCATAATACCCATCCAAATTAAACAATATACTATATGGTTAGATACTGCGTGAGCTTTTATATCTTTATTTTATTGTGACTTACAATTTCATTTTGATGGGTTTACCTTTTTTGAACCATCATGATATAACTGATGATAGTCTAGCAGAGTACATCAGGATTTCAAAGGTCTTTACTGTTGCTGTATTTTGTAAATGTTACAAATACATGTATTGTATTTAACTTTTCTAAGTGGGGGATCAGTCAAAATTTCAGAGTTAGAGAGGGGAGTTGCTCAAATTCATCATGGTTGACGGGGGTGGGGTGGGGGGTGTCACTGAAAATTTCTGAGTTTCAGGCCGTAAATAATGACGGCTCCCTTATACGACGCATCACAAACTTGATGACAAAGAAAAAAAAAATTGCATTGTTACTCCATTTGAAAAAAAAAATGATGCAGCTCTGACAGTAGAAAAAAAAATTGCTGTCACTGTGACAGGAAAAAAAATTTGCTCCCATACCCATTTCCTCCATACCCCCCCCAAAAATCAAATGGTTCTCCCCTAAAAAGAGTATTTATATTACTTTACACTAAACACGTACTTCATGCACTTGTGTCCTCTGTTACGGTGTATGCTATGTTAAGTGTGATCGAGGAGAGTCACTACACTGATGGAAGTGGTCAAGTTTGTCAAACTCAAATAATTTTATGAAGCCTCTGCAGTTTAGCATCAAATAGCTAGGGCAGAGTGACATGACAGATTTTTTCAGCAGCACACCGACGCCCACTGACATTCGTGAATGATTATAATCTGTGAACACTGTCTGACAATTATGTAATATACGGATCACTTGAACCATGGAGGTAGCTACCTCCATGCTTGAACGCATATCCACTATTACAAATATATATGTGAAAAACACATATATATGAGTGATTACATGAACTGTTTTTGGTTATATGAAACTTCAGGTACTGTGAACGATACTCAAGGTAAAACAATTTCCAGAGCAGGCATAAATTTGAAGAAAAACCCCAATTCAATTATTTGGGCTATTCTCAGTGATTTATGGTTGACTCCGTGAACTTTGAGTATGTCATGCGAATTGGAGAAGGGACCATGATATCGCGGCCCTTGCTGTTCAAAGGTCAAACTATGATGGAGACGCAACCTTTCTGAATGGATTACGCAATATATTGATCTTAAGGTAGTATGCATTTCGAAAGTGATAGACTGAAACTTTTGCTCAAACTTCCTCAATGAATCTTTCAACCATACTCTTTCAAAATCAAGAATAAAAATCGGGGGTTCCCGTGCTAATTTTGGTAGCAGAGAAACAAATTACCCAAAATTTACCGATATTCTAAATTCAAAATGGCCGCCATCCCTGTGTTAACTCTATGGAGTAAAAATATTTTCGATTTTCGAAAAAATTAGCCTGTGAAAAGTTTTTCCTACACCAAGAGCTTTGAAATGAGCCCTCACAAGTGGTAGATCAGAAAAGAATTGTGAGTCCCACCCGCTGTCCTCAAGGCTCATTTTACCTTAATAGATTTGAAATTGCTGGGTTCATCCACATTGAACTTAACTCACTGTCTATAAAACTACCTTTAACATGAAATTTACCTCTCGTTAATAACTGCTATGGAATAAGTAAGATGACAGTTTCATAATTCCGTGGAATTATATTAATTTTGCAGAACATTAGTTCCATCTCTAAAGTTGATCTTTGAACGGCAAGTGCGATTATGCTATCAAAGCCCCTTCTCGAATTCGCGTGACACACACTAGTTTACGGGGTCAATTAACCACTGAGAATAGCCTAAATAATTGAATTCGAGCTTTTCTTCAAATTTGGGCCGTGCTCTGAAAATTTTCATACCTTGATTATCTTTCACAGTATCTAAAATTTCATATAACCCCAAACCATTCATGTAATCACTCAGAATCCGTGATTTTTTTCACATACATATTTGTATTAATAGTGTACATGCGTTCGAGCATAGAGGTAAATCTACTACCTCCATGGTTCGAGTGATCCTAATATTAAATAATAGTGAGACAGTGTTTACAGATTCTCCTCATTCACGAATGTCAGTGGGCGTCAATGCGTTGAAAAAATATGTCATGTCACCCTGTACTAGATGTTTGAAGTTATTAGCAGAGGCTTCATAAAATTATTTCAGTTTGACAAACTTGACCACTTACATCAGTGTAGGGATTCTCCTCGGTCACACTTGACATAACATACACCGTAACAGAGGACACAAGTGCATGAATAAATACTCTTTTTAATGGGCTCAAATGCTCCAAATCTGTGGGCATATAAATATAAAAACAATAGTACATTCAAGGGGGAAAGGTAACTGAAAAGCCAAGCGACGGTGGCCAGTCTATCTTTTCTTGCACAAAATCTATAGCAACTGCAAGCAACTGTGACCGTAGAAAAGGCCGGGTTAGGTCCTACACTACTATTTATAAAAGAAGAACGTACTATAAATTTAGTTTGTCGTCGCACCGAACGTACTCCCATTTGCATATTCTCTTTTTTCCGCACCAGAACATACTCCTCATTTGCATCTTAGTTTTTTTCCGCACCAGAACTGACTCCTCATTTGCATACTACACTACTTTTTTCCGCACAACGATCGCTGGCAAGCTTACTGTTTCACAGTACTGTAGATTTCCCATAATTCATTGCAATTTGTATCCTCGGAGATACCTGAGTGAAGTCTACCATGTCTCCCATGTGTAGACAAATTCACAGACTATTTATCAAAATTTTGAAAACGTACTTTTATGCACACCATTCTTCTCAATTCTCATTTTAAATAATTTGGAAAATTATGCATAATTGAGAGAGGAGATAGCATTTTTGTGAAATTTGCCAGAGATTGTGTCCTCAGCCATACAGAATAATGTGATGGAAAGTAGGGAGACTAGTTGCACCTGTTTTATGAAACAAAAGGATATTGATTTTTTGCAATGGAAGTGACAAAAGAAATTTGCATGCTAAGTTTTCTCAGAGAATGACCCCTTCAGTTCGTCATAACTTGCTGCCCAAAAAGCAAGGCATTTGTAGTACCTACAGAATGTGACTTTTATGGTTGTTTAGTGGTTATTTTGAAACTTTCACTGAAATATCTAAACGTACTTTTACTAGATATCATTTATCAATTATTCTGATGCTGCACACTAGTGCTTACATGCAGAACTGAAAAAGTTTTTAGAAAAGTAACCTCCATGTGTACAAATCAAAGAGAATTGTGGGTAATTTATTGTACTGTGTGTTTTGTCGCACCAGAACAAACTAGTTTTTTCCGCACTGCACATACTCCTCATTTGCATATAGTTTTTTTTCCGCACCAGAACCGACTCCTTATTTGCACATCGTTTTTTTTCCGCACCAGAACTGACTCCTCATTTGCATACTACTTTTTTTCCGCTCAACAATCGCTGGCTAGCTTACTGTTTTGTCGCACCAGAACGAACTAATTTGTCGCACCGCAGGTATACTAAGTAATTGTTTTTCCGCACCATAACAATGTTCATTGCATATGATATTTTTCCGCATCATCCGTGTTTGTAACAGACTGTGTGCAACCAGAGTAGAGTTTGTCGTAGCTTCAACTTGTAGTTTTTTCCGCAACATCTGTACGTTGTAAGTTTTGTCACACCGCAATGCGAGTATATGAAGTTTCCGTACCGGTTTCTATAGGTTTCATATTAACAGCGTCTACGTTTGGTAAGGCCAAAGTAAGTAAATTCTTTGTTTTGCGTCCACTCTAAATGGGAAAAGGTACGCGTCTAAGCGGCTGAAAAACACACACAAGAAAATTAACACAATGTAATTTGATGGAAGCAAATAAAAAATTGTAACAAAATTTTAGTTCAGAAACGCTAAGCGGCCAGGCCCTAAAATTTCCTATTCAAATACACTGTGTGTGTTTTTTATGAAAACCTTAAAAACCTAAGCGGGTTGGGACGCAAAACAAAGAATTTAATTACTTTGGCCTAATGAGCGAGTAGAGATTTTGCAGCCTCAAAAGACGATAAGATTTCGCGATGGCAGTTAAGTGCGGAATCGTTATCATAGAGTTTCTGTGTCCGTATGTTGATTATGAGCAGCAAGAGATTTCGCGTCCGCACGAGCTTTTGTTTTTTCTGCAATCGCAGTTAGGCATTCGCCGCCAACGTTATCATTTGACATCTCACTAAGTGCCTCATAGATTGTTACCGCTGCGGCCAGTGTTCATCCAAGGTCTAGATACATAGTGTTAGCAATGTTGTCGCTGACTGATATTTTGTGGACGCAACATTATGTGGTTTGAGTTGTTGTTGTCGCATTTGAAGTTGACGGCGCCGCTAAAAGTTATGTTGTAGCCGGGTGGTATTTTTTTGTATATTTCGACGGAAAACTTTTTTGTTTTCTACCTATGCATTTTCAATGGAGAAAGAGTTTTCGCCGAGGGGTCCCCAACGGCTTTCCATAATAAATATATATATAATATATATATATATATATTATATATATATATATATATATATATATATATATATATTGTTCCAGGTTTACTACTGACACTGTTCACTGAGCAGGAGGAATACACCGCTGTGTACGGAAAAGATTCTGGTGTACGAGTGATCATAGCGCCTGCTGACTTGGCTCCTATGCCACAACTGAATGGTTTTACAATCACGCCGGGTTCAGTGACGTCAATTGCTATAAGAGAGGAAAGTGTTTCTCATTTATCTTTAGTGTATTATATTCACGCTTATATTCAATAGTTACATGATTATTCACGCATTTCGACCATGTAACAATATTCTTTGATATATTCAACGCGAACAAACGAGACATACGAATAGAAATCGAATATCTTCATTTTATATTCAATCATTTTAACATCCATGCTAATTCTCACAACATTTATCAATTATTTCACTGCAGAATCAACTCACTAGAATGTATCCACCCTGGGGCAACTGTACCTATGGTGGAACAGAAGACCTCTTCAAAGTTGAAGGATTTCAAAACAAATATTCTGTTCAGGTATATATGATTTGAATAAAGTGACTTCACAATTTTCATTCGGAAATGTTTTCCTTTACATTGGTTTACATTCCATTTTCGTCTTTGTTTTGTGCTCTATTACCTTCTACTTGTCAATTTCAAACTCTCTCATCTATATGCTTTGTCATATTCATGTATGTCAGCGTCTGATTTGATGGTTTGCTTCTGCCATTTACATCCCTTTTTCTATAATGTAATTGCATATTATAGGCAAATGTTTTGTCCGTCTATCAATGAATTGATATGGCACGTCGTATAGCTGTACATGACTGTCCCGCCGTCCATCGATTTGATCTGACAGGCCGACAGATTGACAATTTGACATTAATTTTAATCTCTGCTAACACTCACGCAGCGTACACCTCTTCCTGTCTATATTGTAAGTTTTAAATGAAAATTACACAGTTCCGATTAATTTCCTTCCATTATTTCTACGACTTTGGCAAAAATGTAATCTCTGTCTTTCATTCACTGCACAATGCGTCTTTCAAAATCTTTCGCATGATTATATTTGAAATCCGTAAAGTCTATTAATATCGATATAAATGTGTATTCTATTACTACAGGCATGTGAAAGCGAATGCGTATTGAATGCCATGGAACGATACTGCGGTTGCACGGATTCTATCCACAGAAATGCTAGGGTCTGTAAACTCCTAGACGGAGATGAAGGTAGGGATTTCTTAATCTCTCAGCTTAAATGGTTTGCAGCTTTTATTTTCGACTAGTACATTTATTGTATTGAGACATTTTAAGATAGAAGCGCCTTAGGGACAGATATTTGGTCTCTCAAACTGTTACAACTCTGTCCTGATCTACGGCTTGTGTGGGCCCATTTTAAGACTCTTGGAATAAGAAAAGTTTTCATTGACTTAGTTTTTCGAAAATCAAAAATCTATTTTCCTCATAGAATTAACACGGGGATGGCCACTATTTTGAATTTCAAATATTCGTCAGTGTAAGGTAATTTGTTTTCTCTAGCACAAAAATGTGCTACCCCTGATTTTTTATTCTTATCCTTGATTTGGTTATAAAATAGTTGAAAGTTTCATTGAGAAAAGTTTGAGCAAAAGTTCAAGTCTTTCACTTTCGAGGCGCATGCCACCTTAAATATTACCAGCGTGATTTTTCGGGATAATTAAGTCATTTATCGACAACATTATTGCTAATCCAAAGTTCTAGTTTCCTTTCTTTCACTGTTGACAGAGTATGTAGATCACTTTCGATAGTAAAATTGCAAACTTTGGATTGTGATTGGCCCGAATGTATTGAAGTGAGATAAGTGGGGGTGTTGAATAAGATAAATAGTTGATGCACGTGTTTATGGCAAGAAAACAAGAAGGCAGATAAATATAAAAAACCTTCAAGCTAGGTTTGATGCTTTGATTGCCTTACTTTGAGGGAGTAAATACAGAAAGCAATTACGCACACAAAAATGAACGGAAAGTCTTCCTTTGCGACTTTCTCTATTTCAAGTAGGACATGCCATATTCGTAAGTCCATAAACCCTAAAACTGAGTTGATTTCAGGTAGGGGGCCTGATGGAGAATTACCAATGAAATATTGACTTTTATGTAATGTTTGTGCAAATAGTTCATCAGTTACCGTACATTTCAGTGTGTTCGTACAAAGCTATTACATCATTGCGCATGTACATAAATGTGCAGTGATAGGTAATAAATTTGACACACCTTTCATGTGTATACCCAACGATTTGTTTTGGCGCAAGACGTCAAAATACTGCTTGTCCCATCTATGCTTCATATTTCTGTAAACTACTTTTTTATAACAGATCGATGTAAAAACCTAATACACTTCTTCTCAAGAAATAACATGTTGCCGTGTGATTGTCGACAGCCTTGCCAGTAAGTTGAGTATTTAGAATTCTCATTGAGACTTCCTGAACATTTTATTGGTACATTTTTGAAGGGAGACAGTCGTCGAAACTGCGCTTGTGCGACTTTTTTCATGCATCAAGTCAACATAGCTGCAACATTTAAAGTTTACGATATTCATTGTTAACAAACATGTTGCCTTTCATTAATCGCCAACGTACCCTAGATACAGTATTTACATCAGTCGTTGGGGTCCCTGACAACCCGCCATTTGACTGTGAATAATATGTGAATTATGTGTTAATGAATACAAAGTATACATCAATTGTTTCGAATAGTCCTCTACACGAAAACTAAATGAATTAGCCAACTCGCGCCTCGTTTATTTTTTCAATACCACTCAACAGCACCACACAAAGGCCTCTTTACCGATTTTGAAAGAAAGTAACACATCGCTAGAAACAAATTCTATAGAACAATTTCTGTTTCTATAGAAATCACAACTATCGATTATTACCTTCAATAAAATGCAAACTTTACACGAGTAGACAAGACTCTAGTTGGCTTTGTGAACTTCTTCCCGTTTTTATATTGTCCTTTGCATTTACCTATAACGGCAACATTCTGTTAGTCATAGTACGTCGCACTGTTACAATGCACATTCTCTCTTTATCAAAAATTTATCAAAAACCTTAATGTGACAAGTACTTTAATCGTCTATCATTTCTGCGAGAGTGAATTTAATATCAGGTCATTGTGGTGTTAAATTATGTATGTGTTGAAAATACCAAACAACCTTAATTAGAAAATTTTTAGTGCTCTAATTTCATTTACCGTTATTATCAACGTTTTAATGGTGTTCATTTCAAAGGTTTTAATGTTCAGTAAACATTTTTTGTTCTTCTTTTTGATATTGAAATGGACCAATATCATAAACACAAGTACATTATCTGTGTGTTTCATTTTTCTAGTGAAAGGCAGTTTTCTCTAACGATGTCTCAGTCTCTGTGGCCTTCGGATGTGTTCTTGGTAAGTAATTATCATTTTATATCTTTAACGAAACGTTAGACACATTTCACGATTTGACCTAATAGATTTATCATAAACCGTAGAAAGACGGGCTAATTTAACATTTTACTGGTACATGTACTATATTTGGAAATACCATGATATGCGTGGGAATTTAAAAAGTTAAGTGTCTTTACAGTCTATGATCGCTGTGTTAGTTACATCCTCAACTCTTCCTTTCATTTATATTGGTCAAATTAATTTGCAAATCACTTTTTCTATAAGTAAAAAGCTAGTAAAAGTGTCTCTGTTAGCGGTACTAAAACTAATCTGGTCGAGGTAACATTGGCTTGTTCACAGTGTAACATTAACATTTGAGATACAACGAAGTTTTGTAGTTTGTCACGACTCTTCTCTGTAAGTCAATGATCTGATCTCTAGAGTGCCGTCTTCTCGTCTGAGACAGGAAATTTAAGTTATTATGTTTCAGCGTAGTTTGTGCTCAAGCTATCTGTTATGTAAAGTGCCACACATGGTGGCAAAATCTCGGGTATACTTTCTGTATGAGTGCTGAAGTTTTTATTTCGGTAACCGACGCATTACGACTTATTCGAACATTGTTTTGACCTCATAGAGAGAAGCCGTTTCTGCGTGAAAATAAGTTCATTTTCTTGGCGGTTATCGTTTGATCATTATAAACTGTTGTTTGATTGCAATGCAGACACATCTTCTACAAAGTGTACACAATGAAAACCCAAAGACAAGAAATATCAATGATGGTGTATCTGCAAGGTAAGATATCTCATGTTTGTCTTTTATTTGATATTCTGAAGGGTACATAGAGCTTTTTGACCATAGGCAGATTACAAGACACACAAGCAATATAACCGGATTTTTGTATGTGATAAAGTAATACGGACTCTTGCTTACAGCAGGCTAAATTGTGCTGCTTTTCTACAGTACAGATCTGTACTCTTTCTCTGTTGATAGAAGTACTCAGTGTACCGATGTTGATCGAATGTTTGCTTTTATAGAATCTATGATGGGGTTTGGGATATCTCAGTATTTCAGAAATGAATTCTCAGTTACTTTGAATGTAGAACGTGTTCATAAAAGCACACGCTTCACGCCTTCACACCTAAGGGTATGTAGTTCTCATATAATACACTGACTGATGAGTGAATGTTACCCTGTTCCTTTATAAGTTTCTCAGATATTCAAATAAGTAAGCTTATCTGTCTACTATATCTATCCATCTATCTATCTATCTATCTATCTATCTATGTATCTATCTCTCTCTCTCTCTATCTATCTATCTATCTATCTATCCGTCCGTCCGTCCGTCCGTCCGTCCGTCCGTCCGTCCATCCATCCATCCATCCATCCATCCATCTATCTATATCTATCTATCTATCTATCTACCTACCTACCTACCTACCTACCTACCTACCTACCTATCCATCCATCCATCCATCCATCCATCCATCCATCCATCCATCCATCCATCTATCTATATCTATCTATCTATCTATCTATCTATCTATCCGCCTGTCGTCTGTCAGTCTGCCAGTCAGTCTGATCTGCCTTTCGAGCTATCAGCATTTACGTCCATGTTATTTTTCGACCCGACTGTCATTCCCTGTATGTTACTGTGTGTACATTTTTTTTCCTAGATCAAATTTTGTTCAACTTGAAATATACCTGGAAGGATTAAGTTATGAAATGACTTCGGAATATAAAGCATACACAGTAAGTAGTTGAACAAAATACGTATGGTCAGGGTGCGATTTATAGTTTATCGGAAGTTACTGTTAGTGATAGATTCATATTTACAATTTCCTTTTTGCGATTTATTCTGTTTATTCCAATGCCTTTCATTTCACGCTTAAAGATTTGCATCATCTTTCCATTAATACTGCCCTTGACCATTGAAGTGTTTTATCGTTGACTTCGGGATATTTAAAATATTCTGATATTGCATATTCATATAAAGCTTTTCTTCAACTGTTTTACAGTGGGAAGACTTGCTGAGCGATATCGGTGGCACGCTCGGTCTGTACATCGGACTATCTATCATCACTGTATGTGAATTTATCAAGTTCGTTGCCGATTTGTGTCGTCATTGGTCTACGAGAGGCGATCGGAACGCAATGCCAAAACATGCTATACACGGGTGACACAGTCAAAGGAACGTCCCCGATCTCATTTAATTTGATTCATTCTATAGTATGAAGTCTTCTTTAGTAGGCCTATACACAAACTAAACGTGCAAGGAGTACGCAGAAAAGTCTGAAAACTTATTTTTACTGTGGTCCAAAGCGACAAAAGATTGACCGACAAGTATCAACATATTAAACAACATACAAACGAAACTGGCTCAACAAGTCAAAACAGACAGAAAGTTTCTCTTGAAAATTACACTCATATCAAAATTTAGATAAACTGCTCTCGTGTCTGTTTACAGCTATATATTACAGATGCGTCTTCACCATTTATTTAAAATTGTAATACAAAAGTATATTCCTGATATTGCATGACAGATTATTTCATGACTTCGATGTTGCTTACTGAAGACTAGTTTGATATAATTTCGCTCTGCCTTAGATTCATTTTCGGATATGCCATACTATGTTCCACACAAAGCCACTCTAACTTTTCAAAGTGAGATTGTCGAATGTGTTCAATGCGATGCATATCCAGAACGAACTCTATATTTTATTGTGTACAGTTTGAAGTGCATGTTTCCTACCCGCCTTCGGACCTTGATACCAGTAAGCACATGTATAATGAAAGAGGCAATTAATTAAGCTATTTGTTAGGACTTCTCAGGTATCCATGTCAAGAAAATTGCGTTTGCGGTACAAAAACCGCAATGTGGTGTTTTCAGTCTGAACAATCCGTCTGAGATTGGCTATATTCTTCCTTCTTAACTTTTAAATAAAATCTGCAAAATGATAATTAAAAAGTAACGGTATTTTTGGCGGTGATATTTGCATTATTGCTACTTCTTCCTTTAATGTGATTCGATGCAAAAAAGAATTCTTTCGTTTTACTAATATGTGTGAACGATTTGTTATCCACCTATAAGTCATTCAACCTCAGCAATGCTAAGCTTATTTTCTTATGTATTTTACTAACATCCTTGCCAGAGACCATGACCTTAGAATCGTAGGCATACAAAGCAAGTTTTACAATTTATGGAAGACCACATACCATTTACAATTATAGAAGACAAAGGATAACCAATATCGACGCTTGCGACAAACGACAATTGATTTGATTTGCGGTTGACATGCATAAATTTATCTTAACCATCTGTTGTCTGCTATTCAAATAAGATCTTAACCAATCAACGGAATCGTTACAGAAACTCAATGGTATTCCAAGATTCGTACAGTTTGATTATTTAGGAATCTAGAATGTTGTCAAAAAGGGAGAAATCCGTAGATTATGAATGGCAGAGTTAAAACAGCAATCCCCAATCTCTTGTTCTTACATCAGTGGTTGTTAACGTTGAATATTTATGTGCGTTTAGTCCTTTGTTCTTCTTTGAAAGCTGTGTACAGTTAGTCTATTTGCTCAGAGATAAAGCTGATAAAACCTGCTTCTTTTAAACTTTTACCGTTTTTCTTTCTAAAGGTTGGAGACTCGATCCCCGTTATCAAGATTATTTTCGTCTGTAAAGGATATAATGGGGTGTCATAGCTTTTCTTTTTCAATGAAAACCGGCCTGACAAGCGCCATCTTCGTCGGCTATTTATGATGGCTAGTTTTTCACAACTGTTTTGAGGTCTTCATCAAAGATTTTATTCTCATTTCATACTTTCGATCTCGACTAGTTGTTTGAGTTCTAGGCCGCGAACGGTATTAGTGTTAGATCCGTGTGATAAAGGATATACTGAGTAGCCCTTCTTTGAACCCCTTTCAAAACCTTGATATTCAGTTATTGATGTACCAGCCCACAGATTATCACAATATTCTAAGTCACTCCTAAATTTGGGCAGAATACGAAATCTTTACATTGAAACCCAAAATTCGCTTTGTCATACACAATTTACTGTTTCAGATTTGGAGGAAATATCCACTCCTAGGTCAGTGATTGAGTTAACATAACGTAGGAAGACACCATAAATGTGACAAGTCTGTGCTTTTATAAATGTTTGACAATTGGTATAAATTGCATCACAGGAATATGGTGATTCACGAAATTTGATTTTGGAATTTCACATAAAAGTCTTTTGAATTTTAGTTTTCTTGTCGAATTTGTTTTTGTCGTTTTGCGTTTGCGTTCATTTATCTCTTTTGTGCTGGTTCACTCCTGGCTACGTTTTATTTCTGTACATTATATTGTGCAAGCTTTGATTGTCATGTTTCATGTAGTTCAATGAGGGCCCTGGGGAAGATGAGCATCGTTACTGAAGCTTACCAGGCTACCCTGTTTAAAGAAAGTTTAAAAAAGTAAAGTAAAATAAAATAGACTAAAATATTGAAATCATTTCGCTAGTCCGAACAAAATGAGGGCGCTATTTTTTCGGATTTTTGCTATATATATTGACACTCTTTCTCGCTCACATTAAGTTTTATTAAATAAAAGCTCAAGTCCACATGGAAATTACATTAATCGCTAAATTGCCATCGTAGAGAGTGGGGAAATATATATCATCAGTTTTCCATATGCTTACACAATATACAATTACATTAAGTGTGAATGGCCTTTGCCTTTATTTATGCAGGCTTCTGATTTGTATCAAAATTTTGGCGAATAAGAAGATAATTTACTTGTTTTACAAAGTTATTGAAATAACATCAGCCCAGCCAAGCCTCTCACCCTGTAAAGGAGTAAAAGTATAGCGAAATTGTGAACTTTATGACCCGGATTGAACAAAGGTCATCAACCTTTTGGACTATTTGGTTAGGGAGACATCTATTATCACTTTTACCAGAAATTCCTAATCCTAATAGTTGTTGAAAGAAATGGGCATATTTCTTATTAGTACGGCTAGTTTTCAACCTACCACACCGTGTGAAAATCTTCGAGATGTAAGCTCTCCCTCTCCTCAGCCGACGCCAGGCCTTATTATATGATCCAGACATTTACAATTTAAGACAGCGGACTCGCATGCTCATCACAATTAGAAACCTTGCTGAGCCAGAAATTGAATGAAATTGACAGAAAACCAACACATTTCACCAGCCATGTTCTACTCTAACAGAAAACCAACTCTATACAAAAGCATGGTACAGAAAACCAACACTTGGTATCAGCATGGTCCTACTTTAATATATACAGCCTTCCGACGAGGAGCAGAAAATTTGATTAAAGGGAAACCACAGATGCGGCAGACTGACAACCAAATGTAAAGGGTCAGTCGATTGAGGCAGAACAACTAAGAGTATGTCGTTAAAGTGATGATTCACCTGCGTATATGTACCATGCCCACCTAGTTTAGTACAATTGTATGCAGGCAGCCATGTTTGTGTAAGAAGCCCATTTGTTATTTACTTTGTTCAAATTTATAAATCCAGTTTCAGTTTTTAGTTAACAATACTATTAAAAACTTCATTCAGCTACCGAATTTCCTGAGGGCGTTGAAATACCACAAGACCATTTAGAAGGCAGTGTGCTCTATTTGATTGTCTGTTAGGGTAGTGCCTGAGAGAATGACGCAGTCAGAATTTCATTTTACTCTCCACTCACGAGACTTTATTCACCGACCACAAAATGCATCACACGCTTTCACAGAACACAAAGTTAACATCACATTTTCTATTTAGTCATAGCTGTACGTTACGTTTATTTTCCTTTGCCCTCGAGTAAAGATCAAACTAAGTATAAGTTTAATAAATGTTTAAGATGTCCATACAATTCAACGATCAGTGTTGCCATGTCCACAGCGCAGTTCATTTCCGGAATAGCTAGTAGGGTGATCCATTGCAACAACAGTCGGCTGTAAGAGACAACAATGGACAACATAAGGTATCATAACGAAAAGAGAATTTAGTGTACAACTTTTCAATTGTATTCAATATTTCCGTTACTTCATTTTCATGAAAATCATCAGTTTTATCAGGGAAAGACTAACTTACTTTTAATCTCGCAGATGAATCCTTTCGGTCGACAATTGCAGTATTCATCATCCCATTTTCCATTGTGTCCGAATCTATACCTGAAAGCAGCAATGATACAGTAAACTAAAGTGAATGCCTTAATAGCACTTTACATTCAACAGTATCGTCTTCTCAATAGGAAATCTTCGTCAATGATGGCGTATTAGAACTGAAACAAAAGATCTATATAAATTCTTGTTGGCAATGAACTATCAACTAAAGTGTACGATGCTCTTCATTGTAGAGATAAAAGTAAAGTCAGCCTTGGTAACAATTTTAAAGGAAGGGTGTCATCGAAACTACGAGTGTGTGAGTAGTACGGCTTTCTTGTTTACAAACAATGTATTCCATGCATGATATAAGGACGCATCACGTCAAAAGAGCTGCAACAAACATGTTTCAACTTTCATCAATCGCCGACGTACCCTAGATAAAGTGTTTACATTGGTCGTAGGGGTCCCCGGCAACCTTTGAGCAGAGTTCCGAACTCTCGAGATCTGCCTTGAAAAACACCTACAGTTCTCTGACTGATTTAAGTATGATATTGCCTATTGAGCACGATTCTCATTAACTCCCCTTTGAGCAATAGTACAAGACATCGACGAAATATTAGCAACTTACCAAAGCTGGGCACAGTGTTGTCCGTCGTCATTCGGACATCTTTTTGGGTTGATCCTGTTGTTAGGTTCACCTGGAGCCCAGTTTGTGCATGTGCTACCGCAAAGCTCGATTCCATTTTTCCATACCCATGTACCTTCTTCATCAATATCGGTTAGACCAATAAAGAATCCAAACGAGGGCCTGTTGATGCAAGGTGGCTGATCGAGATTTTTTTCCGAGATGAAGTTCCTTACACACCAGTCTATTTCCTTAGTATGTAAGTTAGCAAGGCAACCTCCACGCTCAGCACATACCCACTGAGCATACTCATAGTAGGTTTTTCCATTCTGGTTGGCATCTTCAGGCATTTCACAATGCACCTCGTACCTCGTACATTTACAGAAAGATGCTGTCAAATTAAAATAAAATACGATTCATTTTGCGAACGTAAGTAAGTATTTAACAGAGTACTGTGAGAATCAAAACAGAATCAAATTCTTTGTTTCCGGTGCTGTAGGAGTTGAACGAGAAATGCGGCTCAATTAAACTTACACAGAATTCCGCAAGACTTTTCTTGAATCGAGTGCGTTGTACGATAAGAACATTTGATATTTTGCTTTCGAGAAGTTAGTATTGTGATAAAAGTGTGCGATAATTAAACATCAGAATGTTTATGCGAGGTCTTATAAACAACCTCCGACATCTATAAAGCAATTATGACTTAAGTTTGTTCACCACAACCATGTTTTTTTCTGGTGTAGCACTTACGAACGCAATCCGGCTCGTAACTCTGTTGGATGAACAAAAAAAGAGAAGAAGTTTACTTCTTTTGTACGGCAATGTACTTCTTTATATTAGAATATACTTATGTTGTGATCCTTCAAGTCAACAACTTTGATGTGAATGATATAGTTCAAAAAAGAAAAGCATGCGATCTTTCAATTAATCTCGGACAAACAATAATATCGCATAATTAAATATATATTACATTACCCATACTCCAACAAAAACGACTCCAGAAAGTAAAATGAACAAGACTGGTTTCAAATACATTTTGGGTCTGAAAATTCAAACAAAATCATTATTTAGAGTGACGACGTCAATGGTATAGCGTTCAAATAATTTCAAAGTTCCAGTTGTTGAACAACTGCAAGTGAGACATATAGTCACAACCTGAACCTTAGCAATTGCAGCGTGTTGAAGACTTTGAAGTACTGACTGAAAAAAAAACAACTGGAAAGAATAGTGAGATTTAACGCGATGTCAAGCACAGAGAACTGAAATGCAGACAAACATTTCTTTCTTACCTTGTAGGCTTGTTCCGGTAAAAGGTTCTCCTGTCGTCAATGAATGGTGTTTTCGTAGAAGAAGGACGCCTTTTATTGAATATGTTGATATCGGGGTTACATTCTCTATCTATCAATTTTTTATCCACTTCACAAAATAATGGAAATTTTCGCAGAGGGGATGGTCCCCCGTGAACATTTTGCTGACGCGAAACTCTCTTGATTCAATATGGAGAAAATCGGATATTCTATCTGGCTTTACGGAGATTCGTTAGAATATGTAAAATATTTATTCAACACACGATTCTTAAGAACAAATATGTCGGTAAGCCAGAGGTGTCGGTAATGTCGCACATTTACGCGGGAGGTACTTTATGATTCCGCAAACGTTCAATCACCATGCATACTTCTTCATGGCTACATATTGCTCAGGAAAGTCAGTGTTTACAAAGACGTGGCGCAGTCAAAAGAGACTGGGCTTCTGACAGATGTCGGTATACCCAAGTCTCTGAATACGTCCACACTTCCGCGGGTCGTCTTTGTGCAGTGTGGCGAAGTGAAGGCAAAGTGCATCTCTGTCTTTCAAGTGCACAAGCAAAATCTTTTTCCAATCTACATTTTAGATTGACTTTGGCATGCTTCTATGATTACCTACAGATGAGTCAGTGAACAAGCGGAAGGCAGAAGGCACACAGGGCTTCTTCCGACTAAAACTTGTCAAAACGTGTCTGTCAACACAGAACAGAGATCTCTAAGCTCAACGTCGGGCCATTGTCAATGACTTAACGTTCCAGGACATTGGACTCTCACAAACAATGAATTCTCTGCAAAAAGCAAACAACAACAACAAACAAACAAACAAATAAACAAAGAAATACAAAAACAAGCTCGTACCCACGTTCGAGTATATTTTTACTGGAGGTCTGCATATTTGCAAATTCTATGATCTTTATTTTGTAATCATTATTGACATCAATAATGTTTGACGTAAATGTAAGAAAATCTCTGGAAAAAGTTTGTCTTCTTTGTACAAACACTGCAGTGTTTCCAGTTGAAATGTGCAAAATTGAAAGCTGTCGCGTCAATCTATGAATACTAATCATATTAAATTTACTGCTGCGAAAGCTGGTTTGCAGACAAATAATCACTTTAAATGTGTTCCCTAGTAATTTGTATTCCAAACTGCAACCTATAAAAGTACCGTTACTAGATGGAAACTAAAGAATAAATAAAAAGACAGCAACATAAGCTGAATGCTGCCAATTCCCATATTGGTTTAAGCTGGTATTAAAAATGTGTAATTTATGAAATTCGGTGGAAGAGCAATTCTACTCACCACAGGTTAAAAAAAAATAATTGCAACCCGAATGCATCGAAACTTTCATTTAAAAAATCGCCAAAGCATCTGCTCCACCCACCACGGGCGTCAGAAATTAATCCTCTTTCGAAAGCATTCTCTCTGTCTCTGTCTGTCTGTGTCTCTTTCTGTCTATATGTCTGCTTGTCTGTCCCTTTGTCTGTATGTCTGTCTGTCTCTCTCTCTCTCTCTCCCACACTTATCATTGAAAGAACCCCAAATTATCGCAATCAAAAGTAGGAGGCAGAAATTACTATGCTAAAGATAATCATCCGACGAGGTTTTACACATCGTGTAACTGTTCAAACAATGGGTTCGTTGACCTGAAGTCACAAATGAAAAGAAGTGTCGAGATCAACCACGGTAACGAAATTTCACACTAAAATCTGTTTTCTCATTATCACGGGGCATAATTGTTTTATTCCCTCCATTGAGTGACCGAACAATTTATAACCTAAACAGTCGCCAGATAATTGTGGCCACAAGTAGTTTGCAATGAAGCTGCTCAACGATAAAGGGCAATATGTATCAACATTTTAACAGACATTTTTCAGGAAACTGAAAAATGTGCCTTCCTCTCATATTTATTTTTCATTAAGGAAATTTAGAAGAAAATTACCTGCTGAACCCTATTTTATATCGTAATTGCTTACGCCCCAAAGAAACAAAAAATTTCGGACTTAAGCTTATGTATTTTCATTTTCGTCATAAGAAGTGCATGCACCCACAATCGGCAAAATGGCCTTTGAAACGTTCAGTACAGCGCCCCCGTTCTGACAGCGCTTTCGGACGGACATTCGCTTGTGACGACAGCGAACATTGTATCGATTTCTTTTCAATAAAATATCTATCTCAATCTGCTCGCGCCGCTCTTGTGTTCCGGTCACGTAATGAATATTTCCATTAAAGCCGTATATATTGACTAATATACCGCATTATCATATACCCATGCCCATATTGCTACATCCTAGTGACGTTTAACGTAAAATATCAGCCGTGATATTTCACGGCAAACGTCGAGATAAGCACGATGAACGTCATCAGTTTTAGAGTTTTCCCGAACTACATTAGCAGTTTGTTGGTAAACAAAATGGCTGCCGCTCCCAGCCTGCGAAGCGATGTCGCCGACGTAAAAACTTGAAGGGCTTCGAGGAACACGGGTATTTCTGGTTGCAAAATACGGAAATATCACGTTGAGTTTTGAAATGTTTTCCCATGGTATGTTTCTTGGTCAAGTTCTAGCAAACATTCTGCCGTTCGCACGGCGCCGACACTGTGCACGGTCTCCACCGAACAGGTAGTGAGCGCGTGGCGTGACAGCGATGTCGCGCGCGCGACGACTGTTGACATGGCAACTCTAAAGGTAAACTAACAAAATGGCGTCCCCTCTCCGCGCGAGACTCGGCTGAAGCAAGCAGCCAAAACCTAGCAGCCAAAACTATGGTGTGGAAGCCAGCAGCCAAAACTTGCAAGCCACTTTCCTCCTATATTTTGAAGTCATGTGAACATCAATCAAACGTATAAGGCTTTTTGCACTTGTATCAACACAAACACATCATTTACTAATTAATTTATTTGCATAAATTATCTCCATTCTAATTAGCACCTGGTATCCCAGCTAGCCTATGGCTATAAAGCACAATGCATTGTCTGCTTGAATGAAAGAAAGAGTGTGCACCCATTACACCTAGCATGTCTTACACATATACATCTATACTAACAAACTACACTTGTCTCATTTCTTAATTAATTTCTTTGCATAAATTATCTCTGCTTTAATTATCACCTACATGCTAGCCTATGGCCATACAGCAGAATATAGTGTCTGCTAGAATGAAAGAAAGAGTGTGCATCCATTTCACCTAGTATGGCTTACTCATATACATCCATACTAACAAACTTCACTGGTGTCATTTCTTAATTAATTTCTTTGCATAAATTATCTCTGCTTTAATTATCACCTATATGCTAGCCTATGGCTATACAGCAGAATATAGTGCCTGCCTTAATGAAAGAAAGAGTGTGCATCCATTTCACCTAGCATGTCTTACACACATACATCCATACTAACAAACTACACTTATCTCATTTCTTAATTAAATTCTTTGCATAAATTATCTCCAATTAATTATCACCTATATGCTAACCTATGGCTATACAGCAGAGTGCATTGCCTGCTGTAATGAAAGAAAGAGTGTGCATCCATTTCACCTAGCATGGCTTACTCATATACATCTATACTAACAAACTACACTTGTCTCATTTCTTAATTAATTTCTTTGCATAAATTATCTCTGCTTTAATTATCACCTATATGCCAGCCTATGGCTATACAGCAGAATGCAATGTCTCCTTGAGTCAAAGAAAGAGTGTGCATGCATTTCACCTAGCATGTCTTACACATATACATCCGTACTGACAAACCACACTTGTCTCATTTCTTAATCAATTTCTTTGCATAAATTATCTCTGCTTTAATTATCACCTATATGCTAACCTTTGGCCACACAGCAGAGTGCATTGTCTGCTTGAATGAAAGAAAAGAGTGTGCATCCATGTAACCTAGCATGTCTTACACATATACATCCATACTGAAAAACCACACTTAACTCATTTCTTAAATTAATTTCTTTGCATAAATTATCTCTGCTCTAATTATCACCTACTAGTATATGCTAACCTTTGGCTGTACAGCAGAGTGCATTGTCTGCTTGAATGAAAGAAAGAGTATGCACCCATTACACCTAGCATGTCTTACACATATACATCCATACTGACAAACCACACTTAACTCATTTCTTAAATTAATTTCTTTGCATAAATTATCTCTGCTCTAATTATCACCTATATGCTAACCTTTGGCTGTACAGCAGAGTGCATTGTCTGCTGGAATGGAAGAAAGAGTGTGCATCCATTTCACCTAGCATGTCTTACACATATACATCCATACTAACAAACCACACTTGTCTCATTTAATAATTAATTTCTTTGCATAAATTATCTCCATTCTAATTTGCATCTACCAGTATATGCTAGCCTATGGCTATAAAGCACAATGCATTGCCTGTTGTAATGAAAGAGTGTGCACCCATTATACCTAGCATGTCTTACACATACACACCCATACTAACAAACCACACTTGTCTCATTTCTTAATTAATTTCTTTGCGTAAATTATCTCCATTCTATTAGACTCCTTATGCTAGCCTTATATATATGGCTATACAGCACAGTGCAATGTCTGCTGGAATGAAAGAATGAGTGTGCACCCATTACACCTAGCATGTCTTACACATATACATCCATACTAACAAACCACACTTGTCTCATTTCACTATTAATATCTTTGCATAAATTATCTCCATTCTAATTAGCATCTATATGCTAGCCTATGGCTATTAAAAGCACAATGCATTGCCTGCTGTAATGAAAGAAAGAGTGTGCACCCATGTCACCTACCATGTCTTACACATATCCATCTATACTAGTAAATGCGCTTGTCCCACTTCTTAATTAATTTCTTTGCATAAATTATCTCTATTATAATGAGCATGTGCATGCTGGCTAATTGCTGTAGAAGTGAATGCATGGTCTGCGGGAACAAAAGAAAGAGTGTGCATCCATTTCACCTGCCCTGTTTTCTGCACGTACATCAATACTTACACACTTCATATACCTCAACTCTTAATTAATTTTTTGGCATAAATTATCTTTATTGTAATTAGCATTTGTATACTGGCTTGAAACAGAATGCACGGTCTGCTGGAATGAAAGAAAGAGTGTGCATCCATTTCACCTACTCAGTCTTATACATATACATCTATAGTAACAGACTACTCTTCTTCCATTTCTTAAATAATTTCTTTGCATAAATTATCTCTATTATAATTGGGATGTATATGCTAGTTTATGGCTGTAGAACAGAGTTCATAGTCTGCTGTGAAGTTTGTTATTATAGATCTAAAGACACAGGACAGGCTAAGTGAAAAGGATGCATACTCTATCTTTCCAGCAGACACTGCATACTATGTATAGCCATAGGCTACCAATTAGTGGTAATTAAAATGGAGATAATTTATGCAAAGAAATTAATTAAGAAATGCAAGAAGCCTTATTTGTTAGTATGGATGTATATCTGTAAGACACTGGTAGGTGAAATGGATGCACTCTCTTTCTTTCTTTCCAGCAGACAATGCATTCTCTTGTATCCACAGGCCAGCATATAGGTGATCATTAAATTAGAGACAATTTATGCAGGGGAAATAATTTAGAAATGAGACAAGTCTTAGTTCTTAATATGGATGTCTATGTGTAAGACAGGCTAGGTGAAATAGATGCACACTCTTTTTTTCATTCCAGCAGACAATGCACTCTGCTGTATAGATATAGGTTAGCATATATATGTTAATTAATTTGAGATAATTTATGCAAAGAAATTAATTAAAAAATGAGACAAGTGTGGTTTGTTAGTATGAATGTATATGTGTAAGACATGCTAGGTGAAATGGATGCACACTCTTTCTTTCATTCAGACAGACACTATATTCTGCTGTATGGCCATAGGTTAGCATGTATATGTTAAGAAATGGAGATAATTTATGCAAAGAAATTAATTAAAAAATGTGACAAGTGTGGTTTGTTAGTATGGATGTATATGAGTAAGCCATGCTAGGTGAAATGGATGCACACTCTTTCTTTTATTCAGACAGACACTATATTCTGCTGTATGGCCATAGGCTAACACATAGGTGATAATTCAAACAGAGATAATTTATGCAAAGAAATTAATTGAGAAATGAGACAAGTGTGGTTTGTTAGTATGGATGTATATTTGTAAGACATGCTTGGTGAAATGGATGCACACTTTTTCTTTCATTTAGACAGACACGATATTCTGCTGTATGGCCATAGGCTAGCATATAGGTGATAATTAAACCAGAGTTAATTTATGCAAAGAAATTATTAAGAAATGAGACAAGTGTGGTTTGTTAGTATAGATGTATATGAGTAAGACATGCTAGGTGAAATGGATGCACACTCTTTCTTTCATTCAAACAGACAATGCACTCTGCTGTATAGCCATAGGTTAGCATATATATGTTAATTAATTAGAGATAATTTATGCAAAGAAATTAATTAAGAAATGAGACAAGTGAAGTTAGTTAGTATGGATGTATATGAGTAAGACATGCTAGGTGAAATGGATGCACACTCTTTCTTTCATTCAGGCAGACACTATATTCTTCTGTATGCCCATACGCAAGCATATAGCTGATTATTAAACCAGAGATAATTTATGCAAAGAAATTAATTAAGAAATGAGATAAGTGAAGTTTGTTAGTATGGATGTATATGTTTAAGACATGCTAGGTGTAATGGATGCACACTCTTTCTTTTATTCAAGCAGGCAATGCATTGTGCTGTATAGCCATAGGCTAGCTGGGATACCAGGTGCTAATTAGAATGGAGATAATTTATGCAAAGAAATTAATTAGTAAATGATGTGTTTGTGTTGATACAAGTGCAAAAAGCTTTGTACGTTTGATTGATGTTCACATGACTTCAAAATATAGGAGGAAAGTAACTTGCAAGTTTTGGCTGCTAGCTTCCACACCATAGTTTTGGCTGCTACGTTTTGGCTCCGCGCGAGCTCCGTACCGTACGACGATCGAAATCAGGATTGATTTAAAGCTGAGCAGTTTTTGATCGGTTACAGTTGTAATAGCATATTGCACCTTAAAATGTTCCTTCTGTAAGACGCTTTTTGTATCCCGGTGTCTTTCTTCTTGGGTTTCATTGAGATATGGACTTGCAGCGATGTCGCGCGTGATGTTGACATCTTCGTCGTATACTTTATGAATGAAGCCTGTTCACATAAACATTCTGATATTTATGCACAAGGCGTAATAAAGTAAAGCCTCAAAATTAAAGGTTTTTCGTTCTATTAGTAAAAATTCCCTAAACGTATGGGCATGGGTATATGATAAATCGGTTATTACCCAATATCGCCTGTTCCTTGTGTCGTATCAGCATTCGTGTCATTTGTGCTGCGTCAGACACTTGATTTCGTCTCGTGTCTGACGCAGCATAAATGACACTCATGCTGATACGACACAGGAACAGGCGATATTGGGTATTATATTATAGCTTTGTCAATACCAGTGAATTTTGTGACGTCATATCCATACATTATTACTGATAATGTATTCCATTATTCAGCATTGCGGCCCCACAGTGAGCAAGTTTTTTTTGGAAACGAAAAAGGACTGCGCATTTAAAAGGAGGGGAAATATCGGATAAACCATGTAATACACAAAACTATAAATCTTGACAATGGTTCACAATATTGATAATAATGTCTTACTGTACGATTTATTACATTTTTTGAGTCCTCACGCACGCACTTGCCGTCTGTCTGGCTGGCGCTCAGCATGCAGTCCCCGTCCGATACGCTGGTTATACTACTACGTTTGTTTACAACATGGTTCGCTTCGTTGCCGTATAGGTGAAACAGAACTCAGTACGCTTGCAAACTCCTAGACGATACTGGATTTGACACATGGCATATTATGTATGTCAGTGGCCATGTAAACGATGCAAGCGTGAAAGGCTACTCGAACCAGCCATAAACGGGCCAACAACGGCAGCTGTCATTAACCTTGACCGGAAGTGTCTACGGAAATTACTACGGAGCCATTCAAAGTCTCGGTCCAAGGTCAGCTGCTACCAACAATCATGACGACCGTGGACTCTCCGTTGATCTAACATCTCGGCCACCTAGTTCTGATGCACTGACTGTAATCGGAGACAACTTTCATTCATCGTTTTTTCTCCATGTCTGTGATTTTACCTTGCCTTTTCTCTCGATATCGCGACGGTAACGAAACCCTCTAGTATGTTTGTCAACTGTACCTTTCAAGCACCCGTTTACGTCAAGTTCTGTCGTTCGCCGAAATAAAATAGCTCTTCTCAAGGAGCCATCGAAAATTAATTTATAGACACAATTATTATTGAAATATAAACATTTGAATAACAATGTTAAACTCTGTTGATATCGTTTGTAATGAATGCTGTACTACTAGCGACATAATAATGATCGTATTGATCAGCTGATACCATCGCATGCAGCTCGCTGATCAAGCTCGCTGATCATACTGATGTCGATGCATGAACATTCCGTTTTCTCCATCTCTGGCATTTCACCGTGTCGATTTTTTGAATGGCATGATATTTAAAGGTGATGTTTCAAGTTTGATATAGACGGTAGGGATGCAGTTACTTTTCATTTCCTTCGAAAATACATCGTTTTTCAATTCAAAATGAACCGTGAAAGTGCTGGTCATTTTTTGTGCTGAACGTGCGTGTTCAGTGCAGTGCACTGTGCAGTGTGGAGTGCATGTAATATGTACAGAGTCGGGGCCGATCATGCTGGACGACGCTCACTGGCTTCAAACTCAGATAAAATTTCCTTTTTTATTCGTTTTATACAACTACAAATTCACTGGCATTGCCAAAACTGGCCATAAAATAATAGCAATAATGAAACCACCCCCTCCCGGCCAATAATGGACTCAAGCAAACTTGCACTCCATAATGTACTCGGCTTCGCCTCGTACATTATGTCGTGCAAAGTTTGCTTTCGTCCATTATGAGCCGGGAGAGGGTGGATTATTGCTTAAATAACCTCTAAATATCAACCACAGGCATTCGACCCAATGCAAACAAACCGTCACAGATGCAACCAGTAAGAATAATCTGGTTGCTTCAGTAACGGTTTGCTAGCATTGAGGCGAATGCCTGCGATATCAACGCATCCGATGGTTTCTTGTACTCAAATTTAATAGGCGACTAGCGACACTTTTTGCAGTTTTGGTACTGCTTTTATGTTTTAGCATATTTTGGCGTACTTTGGCCAAGTTTGGCACGTGACATTGTGAGCTGGCCTAGGAATGTACGACCTGCGCGCGATCTGCGAGTGAGCAACACTTCATTGTTCGAACGTTCACTACACGACTGCAGTGGAGACTCGTTCGCCTCCGTTCTGTGTTATTTTTTCCAATTTAGGGAGCCTTCAGTAATTAGAAGCGGGTTGGCCGGGGAAGTCCGCGCACACCTATACGGTAAATGTGGCCCTCCCCTATCCTCCTATCTAAAATGTGACCTCCCCCCTTGTCCGACATTCTAAAACTTGACCCTCCCATCCACTGAGTATTCTTCCCTGGAATAACTGAAACAGTATCAGCTAATTTGCATAACAATTGCTTAAATAGTTATACAAGTTAGGGACAAATTACTGATTGGAGGGCTGGTGTCCTTGGAGGGACAGTTGCAATTTGTCATTGAAGAGATAACGTATTTCATACATTTTAGGGAGGGTCACCATATTTTGTGCAACTATAAGAAGGCAAGATGTCGGCTGATACAGTGCTTCATCCAAAAATATCAAATTATAATACATGGAGTCTACCAGGCAAGTTATTGACAATTTCCCCCCACAAAACATGCTATATCTGTATCATTTATACGTTTGATAATATATTTAAATGTACTTTGCTTGAAGTTTAATCTACAATGTTGGTTCACTATACATAGTAGTCTATGATGAACCTATGAATAAATTTTGTTTCCAATTAAAAACTAGGTAAATCTGTGCATGTATGTACACTTGATTATTGGTATTAATGTTCATGATTAGACTAGAGTGGTTTCAAGTCCATGATTCTGCAAGAAACTTGATTTTGGAATTTCACCAAAATGTTGAATCACTATACATTGCAGTCTATGATGAAACTATGAATAATTTTTCCATTTCAAAACTAGGCAAATCTGTGTATTTGCACCGAAATGTTGATTCATAATACATGGTGGTATATGATAAACTATGAATATTTTTTTTTTCAATAAGAATTAGGTAAATCTGTGCATTTATGTATGCTTGATTATTGATATTAATGTCCTTGATTACACTAGAGTGGTTATAAGGCCATGGTTGGGCAGGAAATTTGATTTTGGCTTGTTGCGCTGTGCTAACAAAGAGGAGCACAAAGCAGTTTTCGCCACTTCAGTTCGCTAGTGTCTTAATCCGAAATTTGTCAGACATAGCTTCCTAGGTTGCTGTTCCTCATATTCCATACGTATGCATTAGGCAAGTATCTGAGAAAACGTGCTCATACGACAAAAAGTAATTTTTCTTGTTGCCTAGGAAGTATCTTGGTAAAACTTGACTTGTTATAATTGATTCTGAATTTCCCCGCCCCCTCTCCTCAAAGAAAGGCGAAATGTCGCCGATATAAGGTCAGTGCTTCGTCCAAAATTATTAAATCATAATACATTAGAGTCTATTGGGCAAACTATTAACACTTTTCCTATTACAGTCAAGCTATTTCTCTACATTTATAAATGTTTGATGATTTATATAAATGTACTTTGCTTGAAGTGGCAGCTAAAACGTGCAAATGTGTGCAAAAATTTTGAATTTTGGATTTCATCGATGATGTTGATTCATTGTACATGGTAGTTCTATGAAAATCCTATGAACAGCTTTTTTCCAATATAAAACTAGCAATATCTGTGCCTTTAGAGAAGAGTGAAAGTTCAGATGTGGACAAAAAATATGATATTGGAATTTCTCCAAAATCATAATTCACTTCTCATGGTAGTCTGCATGTAAAGTACAAGATATTTTTCCTGACAAAACTTGCTATATCTGTGATATGAAAGTATATATGTATGTATATTTCAGTGTTGTTAAATATTGGCTTGTAGGCTGTAATAAGTTGCCATGTGTACAATTCAAAGCCAAACTATGAATAAAGGTAAACATTTCAGTTATAGTTCTTTTACAATAACATAAGAAAGATTTGGTAACAGGATGACTTCCCTAACCTGTCAGGAAAACTTGACACAACATATTTGTATAAAAGGGACATGAGGTGTAACTTTCGGCCAATCAAGTATGTTTTGTTCTGTGTATCGACTGCAGTTTCTTATTCTACTCCCACAGCATGCTAGGATAAAAAAAAGGCTGAAAAGGAAATGTTAGTTGAATGTTAGTTGAATTAAAAATTTCTTCCTGCTATCTACTATATCTGTTAAGAAACGTCTGAAAAAGTTGTCAATTTATTTTATAAAGATCTTTCTTGTAATTTTTGTAGAATCACCAAGGAAAAATATATCAACTCTTTTCTCTCTTTGAAATCCTTGAGTAAGTTCATTTCGTTATTATTCAACAGCATTTCTTCAGTATCAGTCATTAATTCTTGTCTCTCTGTTGAGAACTGATCACATTTAAAAAGAAAATGTTCCAATTTCTCATCTTCTTGTTCACAGCAAGGAAATGTGCAATCATCTTCAATGTTTTCCCACCTTCTCTCTTCATATATCAGACCGAGAGTATATGATCTTGCTTTAAAGTTTATGGGTTTGATAGGAAGGCAAGACTCTGGTTTCAAGTGGCAGATAAAATCATTTATTCGACGTTTCGGTCCTACAAAGGGACCTTCTTCAGGAATCTAAAATGAATAAAAACACAGTCGGCAATGATAAAAAATACAGAACAGGAAATGGGTTTAAAAGGGTAGTAGTACATGAAAAATAAATAAATAAAAATGCTTCCTTAGCCTAAGTAAAACTTTTTGAGGGGATGTTGAAGAGAATAAAAGTTACTTACAGGTAAAGTGCTCGGAACACTTGTGGTCTTAGTTTTTGATCGAAAACTAATGGAATCATGGGAAGAGAGTCGCTAGCTGAGTGCTAAATGAGATGCAAATATGGGAGGGACTGCCTAGCCATTCGGGGCAAGGGTGTCAAGCTCATTAATAATTTTGAGTTCTAATTGCTTTCTGATGGCGGTTTTCCCTGAAAAAACTTTACAGATACCGGAAAATTGAAAATTCTCAATGCAGTGGTTATTTTGATTGAAATGTTGGGCGACTACTGTGCATTTATGGTTTTTTATATTGTACATTTGTTCGTAAATACGTGTTCGTAATTGTCTCTTGGTCTCCCCGACGTATAGTTTGTTGCATTTGGAACAGGTAATGAGATAAATTAAATTTCGTGTGTTGCAGTCCATAGTCCCAGTTATTTTAAGGGATTTATTTGTGGTTTGGTTAGTGATTTCTTGTCTTATTATAAACATGTATTTGCAAAATTGGCATTGGTTGCAGGGGGTACAATGTCCTTCTTCGCTTATCTTGGCGTCGTGGTGAAGTTTGGATTTGACTATCATCTTTTTCAAGTTTGGTGGTTGTCGGTAGGCAATTACAGGTGTTGATGTGAATGTTTCCTTGGCAAGTCTGTTTGATTGTAGAAATCTATACTAAACTTCGAGAAATGAGAATAAATGATACACAACAGAGATAATATGCGGTATGCGGTGGTCGTCACACCCCACGAGCGTACTGCGTACCCTCAAAAAACACACCACGTTTATTATGCGATTCCCCCCTTACATCGAATTATCAAACAGACACTGAAATACAAGTACTATGAAACTGTATAACAACAATTACATAAATTGGGAAAAAAATTGAAAAACACACCACGTTTATTATGGAAATCCCCTCTTACATCGAATTATCAAATAAGACTGAAATACAAGTACTTTGAAACTGCATAACAACAATTACAAAAAATAATTGCTTGTGTTGACATCGTGGAGTTTCGACCGAGACTGAAGACAAAAGAGCTTCACACCAATATATAGGCATGCAACACCTGGTGACACAAACGTCAATCAAAGGAATTCTCTTATGTAACGAATAGATAGTAATTATATGCTAATCTTCGAAACGCATATAATTGTTCATGCTCCAGTGTTTCTTGACAATGTCGGAGATACTGGGAAGTGCTGGGTGAAAGGTGATAATGAGTGGTACACGTCTGGTGTTGTCCCTTCTTTTGTTATGGTAATTGATGAGTTCTCCTCGATCAATACTTTGAGCCTTGGCGATGGCTGTTCTGATGGTAGATGTTTTATAGTTTCGTACTGCAAAGTGCCCTTGAAGTTTGATGGCATCTGCATTATATAGATCATCATTCGAACATATTCGTCTGTATCTTAAAGCTTGACTATATGGGATGGATTTGAAAATGTGTCTTGGGTGACATGATGATGGCATCAGATATGTGTGTTTATCAGTGGGTTTGCTGTAAACTTTGGTTTCTATCTGATTGTTGCGTATGATCATAACGGTGTCAAGAAATGGCAATTCGCTGTTGCTGTGTTCGACGGTGAATTTTAGAGTTTCATGTATGTTATTGCAGAAGGTGTAAAATTGTATGAGTTCATCAGTGGTGTGCGGCCAAAGGAAACGGATGTCATCTATGAATCTTTTCCATTTTTGTGGTTTCTTCGGAGTGCTCGTGAGGATATCTTTCTCAAGTTTGCCCATGACGATATTTGCGTAGGCAGGTGCTACTTTTGTTCCCATGGCTGTACCTTGTAGTTGAAGGAAATATTCATTGTTGAACTGGAAGAAATTTTTCGTCAGAATAAATTCTAACATTTCTGCAATGTGATCAGGATTGGGCGTTGAAATGTTAGCTCTTTGAGTGCCTCCTTCACAGCTGTAATTCCGTATTCATGGGGTATGTTTGTATAAAGGGAGACATCCATGGTAACCAGTCTGTAATTGTCTGGAACGAATGTATTTTGGATGTCTTGGAGATGATGAGTTGTGTCTTTCAGGAAAGATGACAGTGATTGAACGATTGGTTGGAGGATAAAATCTACATACTTGGCAAGAGGTGTTGTCAAAGCCTCAGAGTGGTATGCATAGACGCATACCACGCGCGCGGCGTACTGTGTGGCAGACGACATGATGTAGTCATCGGAGGCGGCTAATATTTGACACGTAAAAACTGACGTTTATGTGGTATTGGTTAATAATATAGTACAACTGATTTAGAATAATGAAACGACAAAAACTAAGAAGAAGTTTTACAAAACTTACCTGAGGTAATGGCTTAATGCTGTATATAAAGTCTTTGCGATGGGAAATAAATTAAAGGTATACTGTCACCTATTCCAATTTTGCTACAACTACCATGGAAAGAGAAAATCTAACCAATCACAGATTTTAAGCGGGTGACCACTTTTTAAAAACAGCGCCCTCACATGGGCATTTCGAATACCAAGGAACACCCCTTTGACCATATATGGGCATATTTAGAATACAGGTGACTGTATACCTTTAATTGCGTTGTTCGAACTTATTGTAGACTCCCTAGAATATCGTTAATCAGCACAACAACAAGCCTTCGGGGGATTTTGGGTCAAAATCAGAAACGATCGTAAAACTTCGGGATGTGAAAAGTACGCTCGGGAAATGACATGTTTTTATCGATATCTCGCGATCCGCGCGCAGTCACCACGTCAAATATCGACCGTTGGCGTTAAAAAATGTGTTTTTAAAATGTTACCAAGTGGGAGTGCCTCTTTAAAATATTTTTTTCATGATATCAAGTCTACTTCTCATAGTATTCCAACAAGATCACCAAGAATTGCTTCATTTGCTGTATTTCTGCATTCTTTTACGATGAATTTACCTACTAAGCGTTGCATTCTTTCAAGACTTTCTATGTCAGTTGTGCTAAGTGTCAATATTTCTCCCGCATATTCTAATGCAGGACGTAAAATGTGATTCCATAAAGACAAACCATAATCAGCTCTATTAATGTTTGCATAATTGTCAAGGATTGCTTTCATTAGAGGAAACAAGTTGTCAAATTTTTATGTTATTTTCCTAAAATGGTTATGGTCAGAGAGATTACGTGACATCCAGTAGCCTAGATACTTATACTCAGATGATTCTTTAATCTTAAGGTTACCGATCGTCCATTCTTTATATTTATCAACTTTCTTATTTACTATCAAAATATTAGACTTCTCCTCATTAATTGACATTTTCCTTAGTTTACAATACTTATTAGCAATGCATAACATAGACTTCATTTGCTTTCTAGCTCACGTATTCACATGTGGGCTAATGTCATAGCGATGTCTGTCTGTCTGTCCGTGTGTGTATGTGTGTTAGTGTGTGTGTGTGTGTCTGTCTGTCTGTCTGTCTGTCTCTTTACACGATAACTCAAAAACGCCTGAACAGATTCAAGTCAGATTTGGTACATGGGTACCATATGCTACTTGAAAGAGGTGATTAGATTTTGGTTAGTGTGGCTTGCATATTAATGAAGTTATGCAATATCATTTTTTCCGTACGATGGTTTCCCTATGGAGATAGTAATGACAATGTAGACATATATCAAGAAATACTGCACAAAATTTCATGAAACTTTTCACCGATGACAATCTCATAACATTATATGATACTGTGAGTGTCATGTCAATTATCTGCTTATTTGCATATTTAATGAACTTTTGTTATTAGTGACATAACTCTGAAATTCCTGCACCAAACTTGATGATACGTGCAACAATATTGATCTGATATATATCTTATTATACTAAGAAGCATTGGGCAGTGTCAAGTTAATAAATAGCTAATTTGCATATTTTATGAAGTTTTAGAATTGGTCATATAACTCCGATATAACTGCACCAAATGTGATGAAATCTGCTGCAGATACTGATCTGACTGATATCTAACTGTAGTGTAAAGCACTTAGTAGTGTCAGGTTAATTAAGGGTTCATTTGCATATTCAATGAACTTTGTAATTAGTGAAATTACTCCAAAATTACAGCATTACATTTGCTGAATATCGATATAGATATTGACCTGATAAATATGTAAAATAATCGCATTCATACCAATCCATAATCCAATGACATTAGGTCAGAATTCGTAAGACAATAGTTGTAAACATAGACACAAAACAGCACAGAACAGACAGTAAATAGACGGTACACAAACAAAGTCATATTCATGAAAGAAATATATATGGACCTCTGGCCAGAAGACCAAGAATTGTACTGAGAAGCATTGGGTGTGTCAAGTTAATAATTAGCTCATTTACATATTAAATAAAATTTTGTAATTAGTGATTTTACTCTGACAGTACTGTGCGAAAGTTGATGAAACCTGCTGCATATAATGATATAACAGATATCTGATTGTTCTTATTACATGCCTTACACGGATGTCGAGTATATTGGTAATGACATGAATATTGAAAAACAAAATACAATCAATCCTCTCCAGAGATAGTTACTCTGGCAGTAGACCGTATACACGTCTAGTCTTATCAGAAATCTGTCTTCCACTCCGCCTCGTGTGCTCAATTGTGTTTGGTTAGTGATTATATCCTGAGGTCTGCAAATGTTGCTTAACGTCTTGCTCGTTGATTTGTCACTTTGTTATAAGACAGATCAAAGGTACAATTGTTTTACACAACTTCATAACAGTCAAAAAGTATGCAGTAATTCACGTCATACTGTATTATTTCATGCGTCCAGTAGTGTCTGATAAATGTCAATACATGTCGAGTCATCAGCAGTCAATTTCAATGCTTGATAACTAAGTTTGTAATTTTGTCAAACTCAAAGTCATTCCTTCCATTCAGGGGTCACATTAGTAGGTCAAGTTGTTCTGTTGAGTATAAATGCTAAAATTTTCTAGTCTGTTTACTGACTATTAATGAACCTGTTGTAAAACACGTGAGCATTTTCAGTTCATATCTGGTTATTTGGTGCCATAAGGACTACATCATCAGCAAAAAACGACACTTATGAGTTCTGAATCAAGGTATACTCCATGCAGTGATTCATTGAGCTGCTATTTGAATTCATGGATGTACACTGCAAATAAAATTGGTACTAAAACACATCCTTGCCTGAGACCCTCATTTTTGTCAAAATAAAATGTTTCAATGTCATCAAAGGACACTTTACTTTCAATATGATCGTGTGTGTGTTTTATCACACGTCACAATGCGTACCATAATTCATCTCTCCAAACGCTGTCATAAGCTTTCCTGAAGTCTAAAAAAGCAAGATAAACGTGTTTATTTTCATGTTTTCGAATTGTTGTTAATCCTTTTAAAATTAAAATTTGGTCAATCGTTCGCCTATTTTTCCGAAATTTTCCTTGAATTTCACCTTAAATATTCATTGATTCAACTGAATTTGCTACCTCTTTTTCCATGATTCTATTGTACATTTTCCCGTTAACTGAGCTCAATGAAATACCTCTGTAATTATTTAGATTTCTGGTGCCACCTTTTTTATGTTGTGGTACAATAATATTTTCCCCATTTTGGAACAATTTCTACTTTGGTACAACGATTAAAAAGCGCAATTAATGAGTAAATTATTATCTGCCACCAACTTTAATGATTTCATGTGTTATTTCATCTGGTCCGCAAGCCTTATTATTTTTAAGATTCCTAATTATACAACTGATGGTTTCATTTGTAATGTGTATTGTATCTGTGTTATTAGCTGAGACTTTCTCAAAATTAGCTACAGATGAGGTTACTTTTTTTCTCAAAATCCTTGGATTCTTTGTACAGATTATCGCTTGAAGTAATATTTTGATGGTTTCGTTCACTTAAACGTTGCCAGTACTTTACAAGAACATTTTTAACTTTGTCTTTTTCAAGTACAAGGTTTGATTCTTGATCAAGGATTACAGTGGTGTAGGATCTTTCTTTTGTTCCTTTCAATAATTGCCAGTATTTCCGATTAGACTTAGCTCCAGATTTTGCAGCATTAACACATTGCTGAACTTTATATTTTAATTGTTTCTCTTTAATTACATTTTTGTGCCTTCTTTTTATCTGGTAAATATTGTTGCCATAAAGCTTGACCTTCATTGACAATATTATTGTTTCCTTTCACCCACTGTCTATGTTTCCTGCTTGACTTCTTTCTTTCATTTATTGTTTTAATTTCTGTACAAAACCACAGTTTGGATGAACTTTTTATTTTTTCTTAACAATAACATTATGGCATGTATTAATAGCACTTTCCAACCAATATCTCCAAACTTCATTACAGGCAAATTGTGTATCTTTTTCATCGGCTGCCAAGCTGATTTTATCATTGAAGGGTACAATGGTTTCAACCGGGCTCGAACCCACAACGCACGGCACCCAATCACCTAGCGGAGAAATCTACAGACAAAACCGCTCGGCTAAATCCCCAATCTCAAAAAGATTGGTTCAATAACCAAGCTAAAGTTGTTACAGTTCTGACTGCGCCCTCTCTACTCGCTGTAGAGTTCGTGAAGCATTAACGTTCGCACACACACTATCATACATCGCACACACAAACTATATCGAAGCGAAGCAATGAATACATCGCTTTACTGGGCAGAAGACAGCCTCAGTTTTAGATTTAATGCTAGAATATTTTGGAAATCACTCCTGTTGGTATCCATTTTGATGTCCCATTTCTGTTTCATCAAGGTTTTGACTTCAGACTTCCTATTAGGGACTGCAATGCTTGTGTAAATTATATTATGATCATTACCTATATCAAAAATTCTATCTTCATCAACAAAAAATTCCTCTATGTTATATTTACATGTAAAATTATCACTTGTCATTATGTAGTCAATAACAGACTTCTGTGTATGCCTTGACCACGTCCATTTCCAAACGCTAATATCACTGTTATTGAGAAGGGTCAGATCAAAGTCATCTGCCATTGACATTAATTGTGCACCATTATTTTTTAAAACACTATCACAAGAGTGTTCTCGGATTCGCCCATTAAAATCTCCCGATATGAGAAACTGCTCATTAGACTCCATTCAGTTGATGATATTACTGTGTAGTTCATGGTACAATTCATCTACTGCATCTTTATTTGTATTTTCTGGTGGAACGTAAACCAATCTTAAATTTAACGACTGAGTTTTATCAATTCGTACTTTTTCCAAATCATCATTTTTAGATTGAAACAAATTTGGATCAATGACCTGAATATTATTTTTGATAAAGAAACCTATTCCTCCGCCTCCTATCGTCCACCAGCTGATGTCCGCTCTCGCTTGCCTGTTAAGGCATATGTGATGAGACGGTCGTGAGACCGAGATTTTCACATCGAGTTCGTCACATCGAGTTCGTCACATGATATTTTGTAATGTGTCGCTCTAAGGTCGAAGCCAATTGTCATTAACTATTAGGTGGCCTCGTCCTGGGACCGTCCCACTCACGGCCTCGAACCTGGCGCGGCCCATTTAAACTACAATAAAACAAGTATTATTGTTCACTTAAACGATGCCTATTCTGAAAACATACAGATTCCTATGTTGACTTGCTAAGATATATCGTGCAGGACAAATAATGTGAAATGACTAATTTTAAGTCCAGAGAGTAATTAATTAGCTGCTCATAATTTGCCATCCAACTGAAAATTTTCGACTTGCCCTCACTCACTCAAACTTCATTTTTACCCACTCCCTGCATATTTTTGCCTGTTTCCCCTCCACCTTGTGAATCTTTGAAGCTCCCCTGCCCTGTGGCGAAACAACAACTTGTTGATTTCCCCTGCCCTGGAAAATATCCCCTTCAAAGTTTATCATTCCCCTGCAGACATGAAGCTCTCCTGCCTTGTGATGAAAAAACCTGTCGATTTTCCCCATATTTAAGTTTATAAATAGGCTCAACTTCCCCTGTCTCCGTTTTACAAGTAACTTCCCCTCTCCTCGTTTTTCCCTCATCCTGGTCCCTAGACCAATCAACCGATATCTGCCCTGCCCGACAAAAATCTACAAGCCGCTCCCTGCCAGCTAAAAATACATCCCCTGCCAAAGCAAAATTAAAATTTCCGCTGCCCTCAAAAAATTGCTCCCGGAATAGCTTTCGATGAGTAACTCCGTTAGCTTTACCTGTTAAAGTTCCCAAATCCTTTTAGGTGCCCACAGACAAAAGACCTTTGATGTTTTCAAGTCTCGCTGTCAATCCCCCTCCAGAGGTGTTTGTGAATGCAGCTTTATAGCACAGACAATTTTCCGGTTATGTCGCAATGCAAAGCTGTGACTGTATCAAACATTGTATACACACGCAAAAAACCAAACATGTACTGATTTTCTGTTGTCCAACGGATTGTTGTGCAACAGTAATGCTATTGTTTATTTTAATACGTTTGATTATGATATGTATTAGCAATAAAGATTTACACTACCGACTTTTAGTGTCTTGGTCTCATCATAACAATGGTTTTGCAAAGATTTCTTTTTCTCCTTCACAGTTTCATGTATTTGTCCTTTGACAGTCTTACGTCAAGTTATCACTGTGTCTATTATATGATGCCTTTGATTGTCCAAAATGCCAAAGTAAGCAAGGGTAAGTTACTTATCTGTGGATGCTGTAACAAGATTACAAACTGATTAACTTTGAGAAAGTCAAACAACGAACGCAGCTGCCATGGTATCATCACCATAAACAAGACGGTTACTAACTCCCTATTATTCACCTCCAAATGATCTTGAAATTGTAGCATTAAAATGACCTTTATTATCAACAAACCTGGATGCAATCCCTACCACAAACATGCGTTTTCTTTAAGGTAGAACGCACCTCGGGGACAGACATTCGGACTCTCAAACTTTTACAATTCTCTTCTGATATACCACATGTAGGGGTTCATTTTAGCTTTTGGCGAAAGAAAACTTTTCACCGGCTTAGTTTTTCGAAATTCGAAAATGTTTATTCTTCTCAATAGAGTTAACACAGAGATGGCGGCCATTTTGAATTTCTAATATCAGTAAATCTTGGGTAATTTGTTTCTCTAGTACCAAAATTTGGACGGTGACCCCTTATTTTTATTCTTGATTTTCAAAGAGAATGATTGAAAGATATCTTGAGGAAAGTTAGATCAAACGTTTAAGTCTTTCACTTTCGAGGTGCATACTACCTTAAACTAACAATGTCTGCACTATGCTCCACCATTCTCCATGACAGCAGTTTGTGCATCTTGAACGTTGCCGGTTTTAATCAACGTTTAGCGATTTTTCCCCATATGAAAACTTTGTTACAACTTAGCTCGGTTATTGATGCATTCTTTTTAGAGATTGGGGATTTGGCTATGCGATTCTGTTTGTTCTTCACCGCTAGGTGCCTGGTTGCCGTGAGTTGTCAGTGCGAGCCTGATTGAAAACTTACCGTTTTTCATACCGATCGAACTTTTTGCTCAAACGTTTGTCAAATAATTTCTTTTTTCCGGTCTACATTAGCTGTACCGCAAATTTTAGCGCATTCGCACCTCTATTAGTTCATCCTTATATTCTTAATATGGGTACTTCGTCAAAATTTAAAAAACATTTCTTTCATCAGTGATGTTCTATGCCATTACATATTATTACCTAATTTTATAGTTCAGCGAAGGACAATACCACGAGTGGTGTCATGAAAGAGGCACCAAAAGTCGAAAAACAATATTAGGTGATAATACACCTATCACATATACAAGCCCAGAATTCGTTGTTTTTCACAAAAGAAATGAAGTAATAATATAAACTTTCTCTGAACGATTCCGTTTTAAAACTTTTCTAAACTAATTTTGTAATAACATCGATACGCCGTGGTTGGGTTGTCAATGATTTCGAATGGTCGGTCGCATGACCTAGATGAGCGAGGAACGCCATTCACTTTGTACGGGGCAAATGTCAGACAATCGCTCAGCCTATATACAGGTAACTCTCGCGAAGTTATACACGATTTTAAAAGATAACATATTGCACGAATTATACCTCGCACATAGGTATGCTTCTTTTTCATGAACAAAAAATAACTGCATCTGAACTGCCTGGACTGGACCGGACACTGTAACATCGGCTCAGTCTGTACTCGCCGGAAGCTAGTTGAAGTGCTTAGGAAATCCATTGTAACGCGTGAAATCATTGAATATACGGGTATGATACCTTGGTGTTTTCACTGTTCGGATTATATCCGTTGTAGTCTGTGAAAACATTGATGTCACGGCGACATTGGAGGCTATGGTACAATCCTGTTGCAGTATTGTATAATAATCGCAATCATACCAATCCATAATCCAATAACACTAGGTCAGAATTTGTAAGACATTAGTTGTAAACATAGACACGAAACAGCACAGAACAGACAGTAAATAGACGGTACACAAACAAAGTCAAATTCATGAAACAAAGATATATGGACCTCTGGCCAAAAGACCAAGAAGTGATGTCAGGTGTATCCTTGTTCAAGTGGGAACGTCAACGGTACGTAGGTCCGAAGTTCAGGCAGTCCAGTCCAGTCCAGTCCAGTCCAGACATAACAATACGAATACGACTCAAGATCGGCGGAGTAAATGTAGTTTGTTAATTTCGACAGAAATTTCGATCGCGGGAAAAATGCCGACCGCCATGATGTTTTTTTTAATATTCATGAACACGTCGAAGATAGACGTAAAAATGTTCTGACGCAACAAGATAGATGACATGGACGCTGGTTGTGACATAGAACGACCAGAGGATTAATACTACATTGTTGAACCATTCTCTTCCGTTTCATTAGACGAGAGTCTTTTCTTGCAATATCCGAACAAACTCTTCCTGTACTATCTTCATCTTGGAATCTATTGATTGCATTATCGCATTTCTCAGCTTTTTCAATAATACCCTCCAAAGGTTGGTTCTTGGCTATCTTCAAACTTATGAAAAATCGCTCTCATTGTGCTCAGCTTCCTTGTGGTTGTGTTTTATGTACTTCATTGACGTTTACTTCTTCTTTTTCAATTTCATGCTTCGAAACCGTAAGAACTGTAGTTATCACAGACTCATTTGCCCTGGATAGATTTCAAACTAATATTGAAGAGCCCAATTCTGTGTCTATGTTGCTGCAGTAAACAGCGTCCTCTATCGAATGTCGAATATCATAGCAATCCCCTGGAACTCTGTGAACACACTAGATTAAGACCAAATGGTCATACAACAGGTTTTAATATACGGCCTTCCGACGAGGAGCAGAAAATTTGATTAAATGGAAACCACAGATGCGGCAGACAGACAACCAAATGTAAAGGGTCAGTCGATTGAGACCATTGTACATTCTAAGGCAGAACAACTGAGAGTATGTCGTTAAAGTGATGATTCACCTACATATATGTACCATGCCCACCCTTTTTTAGCAGAATTGTATGCAGGCAGCCATGTTTGAGTAAGGAACACATTTTTATTTACTTTGTTCAAATTTATGTCCAGTTTCAGTCTTTGTTTAACACTACTATTAAAAACTACATTCAGCTACCGAATTTCCTGAGGGCGTTGAAATACCACAAGACCATTTAGAAGACAGTGTCCTCTATTTGATTGTCTGTTAGGTTAGTGGCTGAGAGAATGACGCAGTCAGAATTTCATTTTACTCTCTACTCTCGATACTTTATTCACCGACCACAAAATGCATCACACGCTTTCACAGAACACAAAGTTAACACCACAATTTCTATTTAGTCATAGCAGTACGTTACGTTTATTTTCCTTTGCAATCGAGTAAAGATCATACTAAGTATAAGTCTAATAAATGTTTCAGATGTCCATACAATTCAACGATCAGCCAGAATACCCAGGTGATCCATTGCAACAACAGTCAGCTGTAAGAGACAACAATGGACAATATAAGGTATCATAACCAAAAGAGAATAGTGTAAACCATTCAATTTTATTCAATTTTTCTGTTACTTCATTTGCATGAAAAGCGTCGATTATATCAGGGAAAGACTAACTTACTTTTAATCTCGCAGATGAATCCTTTCGGCCGACAATTGCAGTATTCATCATCCCATTTTCCATTGTGTCCGAATCTGTACCTGAAAGCAGCAAATAATACAGTAAACTAAAGTGATTGCCTTAATAGCATTTTACATTCAACAGTATCATCTTGTCAATAAGAAATCTTTATCAATGATAGCGTATAAGAACTGAAACAAAAGATCGACATAAATTCTTGTTGGCAATGAACTATCAACTAAAGTGCACAATGCTCTTCATTGTAGAGATAAAAGTAAAGACAGCCTTGGTAACGATTTTAAAGGAAGGGTGATATCGAAACTACGAGTGTGTGAGAAGTACGGCTTTCTTGTTTACAAACAATGTATTCCATGCATGATATATGGACGCATCACGTCAAAAGAGCTGCAACATTGAAATTTTACGAAATTCGCTGTTAACAAACATGTTTCAACTTTCATCAATCGCCGACGTACCCAAGATAAAGTGTTTACATTGGTCATAGGGGTCCCCGGCAACCTTTGAGCAGAGTTCCGAACTCTCGAGATCTGCTTTGAGAAACACCTACAGTTCTCTGACTAATTTAAGTATGACATTGCCTATTGAGCACCATTCTCATTAACTCCCCTTTGAGCAATAATACAAGATTTCGACGAAATATTAGCAACTTACCAAAGCTGGGCACAGTCTTGTCCATTTGGATCTTTTTTCGTATTGTTGTTAGGTTCACCTGGAGCCCAGTTTGAGTATGTGCCACCGCAAATCTCGATTCCATTTTTCCATACCCATTTACCTTCTTCCGCGCTATCGGTTAGACCAATAAAGAATCCCCATTGGGGCCTGTTAATGCAAGGTGGCTGATCGAGCTTGTTGTCCGAGATGAAGTTCCTTACACACGTGTCAATTTCCTCAGTATATAGGTTAGCAAGGCAACCTCCACGCTTATAACATACCCACTGAGCATATTCATAGTAGGTTTTTCCATTCTGGTTGGCATCTGCAGGCATTTCACAATGCACCTCGTACCTCGTACATTTACAGAAAGATGCTGTCAAATGAAAATAAAATAAAATACGATTCATTTCTCGAACGTAAGTAAGTATTTAACAGAGTATGAGAATCAAAACAGAATCAAGTTCTTTGTTTCCGGTGCTGTAGGAGTTGAACGGGAAATGCGGCTGAATTAAACTTACATAGAATTCTGCAAGACTTTTCTTGAATCGAGTGCGTTGTACGATAAGAACATTTGATATTTTGCTTTCGAGAAGTTAGTATTGTGATAAAAGTGTGCGATAATTAAACATCAGAATGTTTATGCGAGGTCTTATAAACAACCTCCGACATCTATAAAGCAATTATGACTTAAGTTTGTTCACCACAACCATGTTTTTTTCTGGTGTAGCACTTACGAACGCAATCCGGCTCGTAACTCTGTTGGATGAACAAAAAAAGACAAGAAGTTTACTTCTTTTGTACGGCAATGTACTTCTTTACATTAGAATGTGCTTATGTTGTCCTTCAAGTCAACGACTCTGATGTGAATGATATAGTTCAAAAAAGAAAAGCATGCGATCTTTCAATTAATCTCGGAAAAACAATAATGTCGCATAATTAAATATATATTACATTACCCATACTCCAACAAAAACGACTCCAGAAAGTAAAATGAACAAGACTGGTTTGAGATACATTTTGGGTCTGAAAATTCAAACAAAATTATTATTTAGAGTGACGACGTCAATGGTATAGCGTTCAAACAATTTCAAAGTTCCAGTTGTTGAACAACGGCAAGTGAGACATAAAGTCACAACCTGAGCCTTAGCAATAGCAGCGTGTTGAAAACTTTGAAGTACTGAATGAAAAAAAAAACAACTGGAAAGAATAGTGAGATTCAACGCGATGTCAAGCACAGAGAACTGAAAGGGAGGCAAACATTTCTTTCTTACCTGGTAGGCTTGTTCCGGTAAAAGGTTCTCCTGTTGTCAATGAATGGTGTTTTGATAGAAGAAGGACGCCTTTTATTGAATATGTTGATATCGGGGGTTACATTCTCTATCTATCAATTTTGTTATCCACTTCACACATTAATGGAAATTGTCGCAGAGAGGATGGTCCCCCGTGAACATTTTGCTGACGCGAAACTATCTTGATTCAATATGGAGAAAATCGGATATTCTATCTGGCTTTACGGAGATTCGTTAGAATTTGTAAAATCATTATTCAACACACGATTCTTAAGAACAAATATGTCGTTAAGCCAGAGGTGTCGGTAATGTCGTACGCGGGAGGTACTTTATGATTCCGCAAACGTTCAATCACCATGCATACTTCTCCATGGCTACATTGCTCAGGAAAGTCAGTGTTTACAAAGACGTGGCGCCGTCAAAAGAGACTGGGCTTCTGACAGATGTCGGTACACCCAAGTCTCTGAATACGTCCAAATTTCCGCGGGTCGTCTTTGTGCAGTGTGGCGAAGTGAACGCAAAGTGCGTCTCTCTGTCTTTCAAGTGCACAAGCAAAATCTTTTTCAAATCTACATTTAAGAATGACTTTGGCATGCGTCTATGATTACCTACAGATGAGTCAGTGAAAAAGCAGAAGGCAAAGGCACACAGGGCTTCTTTCGACTAAAACTTGTCAAAACGTGTCTGTCAACACAGAACAGAGAGCTCCAAGCTCAACCTCAGGCCGTTGTCAATGACTTAACGTATCAGGATAATTGGACTCTCACAAACAATGAATTCTCTGCAAAAAGCAAACAACAACAACCAACAAACAAAGATATAGAAAAACAACCTAGTAACCCCGTTGGAGTATATTTTACTGGAGGCCTGCATATTTGCAAGTTCCATGATATTTATTTTGCAATCATTATTGATATCAGGATCGTTTGACGTAAATGTAAGAAAAATTTCGGAAAAAAGTTTGTCTTCCCTGTACAAACTCTTCTGTGTTTCCAGTTGAAACGTACAAATTAAAAGCTGTCGCGTCAATCTATGAATACTAATTATATTAAATTTACTGCTGCGAAAGCTGGTTTGCAGACAAATAATCACTTTAAATGTGTTCTCTAGTAATTTTGTATTCCAAACTGCAACCTATAAAAGTACCGTTACTAGATGGAAACTAAGAATGAATAAAAAAGACAGACAACACAGGCTGAATGCTGCCAATTCCCACATTGGTTTAAGCTGGTATTAAAAATGTATAATTTATGAAAGTCGGTGGGAGAGCCATTCTACCCACCACAGGTTTAAGAAAATAATTGTAACCCGAATGCATCGAAAATATTTAATTAAAAAAATCGGAAAAGCATCTGCTCTACCCAACACGGGGGTAAGAAATTAATCCTCTTCCGAAGGCCAGCTCTCTCTCTCTCTCTCTCTCTCTCTCTCTCTCTCTCTCTCTCTCTCTCTCTCTCTCTCTCTCTCTCTCTCTCTCTCTCTCTCTCTCTCTCTCTCCACTAAACATGGAAAGAACCCCAAATTCTCGCAATCAAAATTAGGAGGCAGAAATTGCTGTGATAAAGATAATCATCCGACGAAGTTTTACGCATCGTAGAGTAATTGTTCAAACGTTGACCGGAAGTCAAAAATGGAAAGAAGTGTTGAGGTTTGCTATTGTAACGGAATGTCGTACTAAAATCTGTTGTTTTTGTCATTGTACTATTGTTAGTCTGTGACATAATTCTCATTATCACTTATCACTTATTACCATTGACTGAACAATTAATACGCTTTATGTTGTCAATATATGTACATCTATGCTTCTAAGGATCTTGAAGGGACGCATATGTAATGTTGTTGTTCGACTCTCATTCAAGCATTTTGGTCGGACAGAAAACAAGCGACGTATGCGAGCATGTACGAGTGGCTTAATCAAGTATTAGTGGACATCTGATAACAAAAACAGTTGCCAGGTAATTGTGGCTAAGGGACTGGTCAATTTCTTCGGCCTGGGGGGGGCGGTGGATTATTTTTTGCCGTCGTCAAAAAGTGGCTGACCCCCCTATTCCAAATTTTGAAAACAGGGTGACCCCCCCATCCCAAATTTAGAAAACAGGGTGACACCCCCCCCCCTGCGCACGCGACAACTGTAAAACAAAAGGTGGACATAATATATATATATATATATATATATATATATATATATATATATATATATATATATATATATATATATATATATATTATAATATATATATATATATAAATATATATATAGATAGATAGATAGATAGGAATTTCAAAGTGTCAATCTTGAAGTTTGAATACAGTAGGGTACATTTTGAATGAGTTGTGAATGTATTTCACATTTTCTATGCTTAACCAGATGTCCTGAACAGAATGGATGTCAATCATTAATATCAAAGAGGAAAGTGCAGTAAATCAAAATTTTGATGGGTGTTAAGACTTTCCAGCCATCCAATGAAATCTCCTGAGCAGCCATAGAGAGACATTTTCGCTAAATCTGATGTGTGCAGTGTCTGCGATGACCTTTTCTTGTAACATTGAAACCATAAAAGCACAGCTAATAATGACAAAAACTGCCTTTTTAACTCTTTTGTCATAAAAGAGCATCATTCAACAGAAAACCTGAGACACAAAGGAAAAACAGTTGCATTAATGACAACGAAAGATATCTTGTCATTTTTCTATCTCTAAAATAAGTCACTTTATCAAATATATATTGTGAAATATTTGAGCATGTTGCTTTCTCATACTGAATTCTCATACAGAGAACAGAAAAGTATCAGGAATTTGTCATGCTTTTCACTTTCACTTAGCAAACATCAAGATATCTCTGGCATATATCTTTGATTTATTACAGTATGGCGCCCAAAGGGCGCGGAGAAAAATATGAAACATCCTGATACCTCTGATATATATTTCTTGTATATTAAAGTCATGCACAGGAAGGGCGTGCTGAAAAATGTCTAATATATTAAAGTAACGTGCTCGAAGAGCACGCTGAAAAATATTGAACATACAGATATCTATGATATATGTATGCCTGATATGTTAATGTTGGGCGTGCTGAAAATATGTCTAATTATTAAAGTTACGCGCCCGAAGGGCGCGCCGAAAAATGCAACTGAATGATGAAATTTGTGGCTGACACGATGCATTTTAGGCAATGATGAGCCTGTGTCGAAATTCAAAAACACACTGACCCCCCCTATTGGGCATTTCAAAAACATGGTGACCCCCCCCCCACCACCACCAAAGTCAAAAACAGGGTGACCCCCCCCATGAATCCACCGCCCCCCCCCCCCCCCAGGCCGAAGAAACGGACCAGTCCCTAAAAGCCATGCGTCTACACTGAGCAAAATGGCCTTGAAACGTTCAGTACAGCCCCCCAAACTGACAGCGCTTTCGGAAGCTCGCTAGTGACGACGGCGAACATTCTATCAATTTCTTTTCAAATAAATATCGATCGAAATCTGCTCGCGCAGCTCGTGTGTTCAGGCACGTCATGGATATGTCTGTCAACAAAGAACAGAGAGCTCTTAGCTCAACCTCAGGTCATTGCCAACGACTTAACGTTCCAGGACATTGGACTCTCACAAACAATGAATTCTCTGAAAAAACCAAAGACTAATAGAAAGACAGTCTCTCTATTTGTCTGTGGCAAAAACCGAACACCAACAAACAAACAAACAAACAAACAAACAAACAAACAAACAAACAAACAAACAAATATAAAAACAAACTCGTAACCCCGTTGGAGTATATTTTTACTGCATATTTGCAAACTCTATGAGATTTATTTTGCAATCATTATTGACATCAGGATCGTTTGACGTAAATGTAAGAAAAATCTCTGGAAAAGGTTTGTCTTCCCTGTACAAACTCTGCAGTGTTTCCAGTTGAAATGTGCAAAATTAAAAGCTGTCGCGTCAATCAATGAATACTAATTATATTAAATTTACTGCTGCGAAAGCTGGTTTGCAGACAAATAATCACTTTAAATGTGTTCTCTAGTAATTTGTATTCCAAACTGCAACCTATAAAAGTACCGTTACTAGATGGAAACTGAAGAATAAATAAAAAAGGCTGAATGCTGCTAATTTCCATATTGGTTTAAGCTGGTATTAAAAATGTATAATTTATAAAAAAATCTGTGGGAGAGCCGTTCGACCCACCACAGGTTTAAGAAAATAATTGTAACCAGAATGCATCGAAAATATTTAATTAAAAAAATCGGCAAAGCATCTGCTCTACCCACAACGGGGTCAGAAATTAATCCTCTTTCGAAGCATTCTGTCTCCGAGTCAATCTCTCTGTCTCTGTCTGTCTGTCTGTCTGTCTGTTGTCTGTCTGTCTGTCTGTCTGTCTGTCTGTCTCTCTCTCTCTCTCTCTCTCTCTCTCTCTCTCTCTCTCTCTCTCTCTCTCTCTCTCTCTCTCTCTCTCTCTCTCTCTCTCTCTCTCCACTAAACATGGAAAGAACCCCAAATTCTCGCAATCAAAATTAGGAGGCAGAAGTTGCTGTGATCCGACGAAGTTTTACGCATCGTAGAGTAATTGTTCATACAATGGAAACGTTGACCGGAAGTCAAAAATGGAAAGAAGTGTCGAGGTTTGCTATTGTAACGGAATGTCGTACTAAAATCTGTTGTATTTGTCATTGTACTATTGTTAGTTTGTGACATAATTCTCATTATCACTTATCATTTATTACCATTGACTGAACAATTAATACGCTTTATGTTGTCAATGTATGTACATCTATGCTTCTAGGGATCTTGAAGGGACGCATATGTAATGATGTTGTTCGACTCTCATTCAAGCATTTTGGTCGGACAGAAAACAAGCGACGTATGCGAGCATGTACGAGTGGCTCAATCAAGTACTTGGTGGACATCTGATAACAAAAACAGTTGCCAGATAATTGTGGCTAAAAGCCATAAGTAGTTTGCAATGGGTTTGCGAAACGATACAGGGCAATATGTGTCAACATTTTAACAGACATTTTTAGGAAACTGAAAAATGTGTCTTCCTCTCATTTAAAATTTTCGTTAAGCAAATTTTAAAGAAAAGGTACCTGCTCACACCTCTTTTAAAAGCCGAAATTGACATGTATTTTTTTTTCGTTATAATATGTACATGCGTCTCACCAAAATGGCCTTGAAACGTGCAGCACAGCGCCCCCAGACTGACAGCGCTTTCTTTTCGGATGCTCGCTAGTGACGATAGCGAACATTCCATCAATTTCTTTTTTAAAAATATCGATCGAAATCTGCTTGCGCAGCTCGTGTGTTTAGGTCACGCATGGATATGTCTGTCAACACAGAACAGAGAGCTCTTAGCTCATCCTCAGGCCATTGCCAAAGACTTTACGTTCCAGGACATTGGACTTTGGACTCTCACAAACAATGAATTCTCTACAAAAAGCTAAGACTAATAGAAAGACAGTCTCTCTATTTGTCTGTGGCAAAAACCAAACACCAACAACAAACAAACAAACAAACAAACAAACAAACGAAGAAATATAAAAACAAACCCGTAACCCCGTTGGAGTATATTTTTACTGGAGGCCTGCATATTTTGCAAATTCTATGATATTTATTTTGCAATCATTATTGGCATCAGGATCGTTTGACGTAAATGTAAGAAAAATCTCTGGAAAAGGTTTGTCTTCCCTGTACAAACTCTGCAGTGTTTTCAGTTGAAATGTGCAAAATTAAAAGCTGTCGCGTCAATCAATGAATACAAATCAACTTAAATTTACTGCTACGAAAGCTGGTTTGCAGACAACTAATCACTTTAAATGTTTTCTCTAGTAATTTGTATTCCAAACTGCTACCTATAAAAGTACTGTTACTAGATGGAAACTGAAGAATAAATAAAAAGACAGACAACATAGGCTGAATGCTGCAAATTTCCATATTGGTTTCAGCTGGTATTAAAATGCATAATTTATGAAATTCTGTGGGAGAGCCATTCTACCCACCACAAGTTTAAGAAAATAATTGTAACCCGAATGCATCGAAAATGTTTAATTAAAAAAATCGGCAAAGCATCTGCTCTACCCACAACGGGGTTCAGAAATTAATCCTCTTCCGAAGCATTCTCTCTCACTCTTACTGTCTCTGTCTGTCTGTCTGTCTGTCTGTCTGTCTGTCTGTCTCTCTCTCTCTCTCTCTCTCTCTCTCTCTCTCTCTCTCTCTCTCTCTCTCTCTCTCTCTCTCTTTCTATCTATCTATCTATCTATCTCTCCACTAAACATGGAAAGAACCCCAAATTCTCCCAATCAAAATTAGGAGGCAGAAATTGCTGTTATCCGACGAAGTTTTACACATCGTAGAGTAATTGTTCAAACAATGGAAACGTTGACCTGAAGTCAAAAATGGAAAGAAGTGTCGAGGTTTGCTATTGTAACGGAATGTCGTACTAAAATCTGTTGTATTTGTCATTGTACTATTGTTAGTTTGTGACATAATTCTCAGTACCACTTATCACTTATTACCATTGACTGAACAATTAATACGCTTTATGTTGTCAATGTATGTACATCTATGCTTCTAGGGATCTTGAAGGGACGCATATGTAATGTTGTTGTTCGACTCTCATTCAAGCATTTTGGTCGGACAGAAAACAAGCGACGTATGCGAGCATGTACGAGTGGCTCAATCAAGTACTTGGTGGACATCTGACAACAAAAACAGTTGCCAGATGATTGTGGCTGAAAGCCATAAGTAGTTTGCAATGAGTTTGCGAAACGATACAGGGCGATATGTGTCAACATTTTAACAGACATTTTTAGGAACCTGACAAAATGTGTCTTCCTCTCGTTTAAAATTTTCTTTAAGCAAATTTTAAAGAAAAGGTACCTGCTGAGCCCTCTTACAAAAGCCGGATTTAACATGTATTTTTGTTTTCGTTATAATATGTGCATGCGTCTACACTGAGCAAAATGGCCTTGAAACGTGCAGTACAGCGCCCCCAGACTGACAGCGCTTTCGGACGCTCGCTTGTGACGACAGCGAACATTCTATCAATTTCTTTTCAAATAAATATCGATCGAAATCTGCTCGCGCAGCTCGTGTGTTCAGGTCACGTCATGGATATGTCTGTCAACACAGAACAGAGAGCTCTTAGCTCAACCTCAGGTCATTGCCAACGACTTAACGTTCCAGGACATTGGACTCTCACAAACAATGAATTCTCTGCAAAAAGCTAAGACTAATAGAAAGACAGTCTCTCTATTTGTCTGTGGCAAAAACCAAACACCAACAACAAACAAACAAACAAACAAACAAAGAAATATAAAAACAAACTCGTAACCCCGTTGGAGTATATTTTTACTGGAGGCCTGCATATTTGCAAATTCTATGATATTTATTTTGCAATCATTATTGACATCAGGATCGTTTGACGTAAATGTAAGAAAAATCTCTGGAAAAGGTTTGTCTTCCCTGTACAAACTCTGCAGTGTTTTCAGTTGAAATGTGCAAAATTAAAAGCTGTCGCGTCAATCAATGAATACAAATCAACTTAAATTTACTGCTGCGAAAGCTGGTCTTCAGACAAATAATCACTTTAAATGTGTTCTCTAGTAATTTGTATTCCAAACTGCAACCTATAAAAGTACCGTTACTTGATGGGAACTGAAGAATAAATAAAAAGACAGACAACATAGGCTGAATGCTGCTAATTTCCATAATTGTTTTTAAGCTGGTATTAAAAATGCATAATTTATGAAATTCTGTGGGAGAGCCATTCCACCCACCACAGGTTTAAGAAAATAATTGTAACCCGAATGCATCGAAAATATTTAATTAAAAATATCGGCAAAGCATCTGCTCTACCCACAACGGGGGTCAGAAATTAATCCTCTTCCGAAGCATTCTCTCTGACTCTGTCTGTTTCTGTCTGTCTGTCTGTCTGTCTGTCTGTCTGTCTCTCTCTCTCTCTCTCTCTCTCTCTCTCTCTCTCTCTCTCTCTCTCTCTCTCTCTCTCTCTCTCTCTCTCTCTCTCCCCCACTAAACATGGAAAGAACCCCAGAATCTCGCAATCAAAATTAGGAGGCAGAAATTGCTGTGATCCGACGAAGTTTTACGCATCGTAGAGTAATTGTTCAAACAATGGAAACGTTGACCTGAAGTCAAAAATGGAAAGAAGTGTCGAGGTTTGCTATTGTAACGGAATGTCGTACTAAAATCTGTTGTATTTGTCTATGTACTATTGTTAGTTTGTGACATAATTCTCATTATCACTTATCACTTATTACCATTGACTGAACAATTAATACGCTTTATGTTGTCAATGTATGTACATCTATGCTTCTAGGGATCTTGAAGGGACGCATATGTAATGTTGTTGTTCGACTCTCATTCAAGCATTTTGGTCGGTCAGAAAACAAGCGACGTATGCGAGCATGTACGAGTGGCTTAATCACGGTCCCTCCATATTGGTTTAAGCTGGTATTAAAATGCATAATTTATGAAATTCTGTGGGAGAGCCATTCTACCCACCACAGGTTTAAGAAAATAATTGTAACCCGAATGCATCGAAAATGTTTAATTTAAAAAATCGGCAAAGCATCTGCTCTACCCACAACGGGGGTCAGAAATTAATCCTCTTCCGAAGCATTCTCTCTCACTCTCACTGTCTGTCTGTCTGTCTGTCTGTCTGTCTGTCTGTCTGTCTGTCTGTCTCTCTCTCTCTCTCTCTCTCTCTCTCTCTCTCTCTCTCTCTCTCTCTCTCTCTCTCTCTCTCTCTCTCTCTCTCTCTCTCTCTCTCTCTCCACTAAACATGGAAAGAACCCCAAATTCTCGCAATCAAAATTAGGAGGCAGAAATTGCTGTGATCCGACGAAGTTTTACGCATCGTAGAGTAATTGTTCATACAATGGAAACGTTGACCTGAAGTTAAAAATGGAAAGAAGTGTCGAGGTTTGCTATTGTAACGGAATGTCGTACTAAAATCTGTTGTATTTGTCATTGTACTATTGTTAGTTTTTGACATAATTCTCATTATCACTTATCACTTATTACCATTGACTGAACAATTAATACGCTTTATGTTGTCAGTGTATGTACATCTATGCTTCTAGGGATCTTGAAGGGACGCATATGTAATGTTGTTGTTCGACTCTCATTCAAGCATTTTGGTCGGACAGAAAACAAGCGACGTATGCGAGCATGTACGAGTGGCTCAATCAAGTACTTGGTGGAGATCTGACAACAAAAACAGTTGCCAGATAATTGTGGCTAAAAGCCATAAAGTACGGTAGTTTGCAATGGGTTTGCGAAACGATACAGGGCAATATGTGTCAACATTTTAATAGACATTTTTAGGAAACTGAAAAATGTGTCTTCCTCTCATTTAAACTTTTCATTAAGGAAATTTAAAAGAAAAAGTACCTGCTGACCCCTCTTACAAAAGCCGGAATTAACATGTACTTTTGTTTTTGTTGTAAGATGTACATGCGCCTACACTGAGCAAAATGGCCTTGAAACGTTCAGTACAGCGCCCCCAGACTGACAGCGCTTTCGGACGCTCGCTAGTAACGACAGCGAACATTCTATCAATTTCTTTTCAAATAAATATCGATCGAAATCTGCTCGCGCAGCTCGTGTGTTCAGGTCATGTCATGGATACTTCCTTTTAATCCATATATTGACTTATATACCGTAATATCAACCTCAGGTATTCGACTCAATGCAAACAAACCGTCACCGATGCAACCAGTAAGAATAATCTGGTCGCTTCAGTGAAGGTTTTTTAGCGTTGAGTCGAACGCCTGTGATATCAACGTATCCGACTGTTTCTTGTACTCAAATTGAATAGACGACCCGCGACACTTTTTGTTTTTCTCAGATTTCGCCCGAAAACCTACCCTCACGCGGACAGCAAACAAAGAATTTATTTTAAGGCGCCTTACTGAACAATAGCGCTGATCGTAAATGACGTCATGTTTTACTCTCATTAAAATGCAAAAAATAAATTTTGTCCGCATTTTCTGCATAAACGTCTAAAATAAAACCTGCTAGTGTTACAATGGTTACAAAAAGTCACGCTAGTTCATGGTGTTTTATGGTTCAGACTACAAGATGCAACAACAGCCGCGCATGCAACAAAGTTTGTCCGAATTTTAGGCAGCGTTGTCCAAAAGTCGCGCGCGTGCAGCTATATTTATTAGTAAAAAAACCTGAAATGGCGATCAACTATTTGAGGCAGCATATTGATGAAATACCACAATAGAATACCACATTTCGCCTAGGTATTTGACACAATTGACCACAATATTCTTTTATCGAAACTCCAGAGCTACGGTGTTATAAAGTATGCTTTCAATTTTTTCAAATCAAGCATCATTTTTGAGTGTCATTATTTATGAGCATCCAACTTGGAAACAACATATTACCGAGGTGAACGCACTTATTAGGAAGAAAGCACAGGTTTTATTTAGATTAAGTAATTTTGTACCGCAAAGTATAATTAGAGGTTTTCATAAAATTTTACATTCATACGGTTAAGAAGTATGAGGAAATTCATGAATTCATATTAATTCAAAGAATTCAAGAAAAATAAAAATATATTTGGACTCAGTAAATTTGCTGTTGTTGTTGTTGTTATTATTGTTGTTGTTGATAGTATTTGCAGAAAAGAACAAAGTATGCGCTGCAAAATTCAATACAGCATAAGTGTACATATGCGCTGCAAAATTCAATACAGCTTAAGGCTGTATTGAATTTTGCAGCGCATACTTTGTTCTTTTCTGCAAATACTATCAACAACAACAACAATAATAATAATAATAACAACAACGACAACAACAAATTTACCGAATCGAAATATATTTTTATTTTCGTCATTTTTTAATATTTAATCATCATAATCATCATCATCATCATTGGAGACTGAGGACCCTATGGCTGAACCAAACGATTTTACCAGCATGGTGTCTATGTATGGATGGATGAATATATGGATGGATGGATGGATGGATGGATATATGGATTGATGGATGGATATATGGATGGATATATGGATGGGTGGACGGATGGATGGATGGATATATGGATGGATGTATGTATATATGTATATATGTATGGATGGATGGATGGATGGATGGATCTAGGTATTGATCTACATATCGATCTATCTACCTACCTATCTATTTATCTTACAGAATGCATTGAATGAAATACTCACTTAAGAAGATATTTTGATACAAACAAATTGTGACCTAAATATCATTGATTGCTGGTGACGAAGTCAATTCATGTCTTGATTTTCTGGGTGAGCATTGTTAAACATGCAAAGGAACTTAAGCCAAAAAAAATAAACTGCTGTTCCAATAACATGGTTTTCAAAAAAAGGGTAGGTAGGTCGGCAGGGATTTTTTTGCCAAAAATATTTTTATTTTTAAATATGCATATTTCAGGGCTTCAGGGCGGTCAAACACTGGCCACATCATTTCCAGAAAAATGTATCATACAAATAAAAGAAAAAAACATAAAGACATCCTCCTTCAAGCAAAAATCAAATGCCAAGTAACAAACCCATTATTTTACGGGTTTTTTTCTTTTTTTTACTTCCGTGTTTATGTAACTCTAAAAAGTTTAGGGTCAACAAGAAAAAAATAGGGTAGGTCTGGTTATCAGAACAGCATAATTTTTTTTGTTCAGCCTTATCAAGAAGATCAAGAGTGAAGAATAATGATGGTGTGAAATCATGCAATATCTATTTATTTGATTCATAAAGACCAATGCACTTCAGAAATGTATTCAGACTCTCAATTCCTACAATCTGTCTCTTAAGTACGCTCACTTTGCAACTTGGCCTCTTCAGATCAAGGGATCTACCGCCTACTGTTATGCAAACAGATTTGTCTGTTATATTACATAATATGGATGGCTAGTTGTCATTCTTTCTTATGAAGTACTGTATTCTGATAATAAACTAAGCCTTATGGGTCAGCTGAAGATGTTTTGGATATTAAACTGCAAGTGATATTTTACTGTGCTGGTTTTGTGAATAAATACTGGGTATGTGGTCACAAAAAACTAAGTTACACGCACTGGCGTTGAGGGCGCACTTCAATTTCATGATGTGCGGAGAACAAAAAAAAGCTACTCTATTCAGCTGTCTTAATTCAACAGGAATTGTCAGCAATTCAGTAAATGATTTAAATTGGAAGATTTTCCATCGAGGCCTAGTCACAGGAAGCTTGGCCAAAACTTTCAATTTAAGTGATGGGAAATGCCATATTTGTGGCCAAGAAGAAACACTGGAACACATCTTATTTGAGTGTAAATATGTTAAAGAAATCTGGCAGAAATGTATTTCTTTCTTTGTCAGAAAATACAACTTTGATAATAATATCAATATCAAAAGATTAGCAATTGCAGGAATCGAAAATGATAATAATGCAACATCTGACATTATTTACTGTATTACTTCCTTTGTAAAATATACAGTTTGGAATATTCGAAATTCAGTTACTCTTGATGGGATTAAAGTTTCCCCTTCAATCCTATGTCATGCAATTGAAATGTCATCTCTCCTCATGGATGAATACATTGTATTTCACTTATAAGATGATGAACAAAACTGAGGATTTTATCACAAAGTTTTCAAGCCTTGTAAGACTTGAAGGAGAAGAATGCATCCTGAATACATTCATATGATGATCTTTTTAATTAAGCAGCTAATTATTTGTTTGTTTGCTTTTCAAACAAGACGCATTGTAATTTTAGTGCATTCACAGTTATGTAGATTTGTTTTATTTGTGACTATGTTGAAATAAATTTATCTTTTTCAAAAAAAAAGAACAAAAGAAAAGAAAAGAACAAGTTATGACAGCATTGACATTGAAACTACTGTAAAGCAATGTCCTCAAATCTAACACACTGTATAATAAATAGAAAGAGCAAGGTTTTTTTATAAACATGATTTATTACAGAGTTCACTTCTGAAAAAGTACCAACTTGTGAGAATTACAGCTGAGTGTGATTAAATAGCAATAGTAGTAGGTAGTCCAAAAAACTGACTGACTGCCAGGTCATGAAGACTTATGAAACCAGAGGAAATATTTTTGCATATGTTTTGCCTAGGAAATCACATATCCAATATCTCCACTCACTTGAGCAGAAAAAAATAATTTAATTATCACAGCATTAAAAAGCAAGGAACTAAGAAAAGTGAAGAATGCTGTCAGCTAAAAGTGCATCTTTTCACTGTACTGATATAGTTCTATGTTGAAATGTTCACACCTGGTGTATTTGAAGTCCCCCCACCCCCTCCAAAGTGCACTGTACCTACAGGCTTAAACTTCTGCAAACAACTTCTGAAAGGAATGGGTGTTGCATTTGTAAAAGCCTTGTAAAACTTCCTTCATTAGAAAAGGAACAGTCTGATACCGTCCACAGATGGAAATGTGTGAAAATGTCCGATGCTGGAAGCTAATAAAAATTAACTTTTCTAATCAGTGATTTGATTAGAAGTGGAATTTGAAATTAAAAGGTCCTCCACCTGATGCAAATGGATTGAAATGTCCCCAGTGATGTTGATGACTTTGCTGTTGTTGTTCAGGATCCAATGGATCTTCTCCTGAGTCAAACCGTTTCCTCATTTCTGGAAAAAATGATGGAAAAAATATATTCCTGATTAATATTACACCTTGGGAAAGTAATTTTCCAAATATATTGCTTCATCCAAAGACCTCTTTACTCGTTGCACTTTTCTGTGAATGATTGCCATATTTAAAGTTTTGTTATTCAGAATGTGTCACAAACATCAGTCCTTCAACTGCATTTCTCTGTTGATAAGACCTGCTATAGACAGCAGAGGGTCTCCACCCCCACCCCCCCACTGTATATGGGTCCACCCACTCAGTAGTAAACAATAGGGTCTCAACCAAAGCCTGATGGTTAAAGAGTTATGCATGTATCATGTATCAAATCATAAAGATTTTCTTGCTGTAGAATTCACGAGATAACGAAACTGGATGACAAAATTCTTTGAACAGATTTTGTGATAATATGGACCAGTTTTCATCTCATTGTGTAAGGGATGCATTTCTGCCTCAATGCAACTATATTTTTTGTGAAATAAAATCATCAAATTTAATCTGAATTATTACTGCATGAATAACAAAAATTCTGTCAAGTTAAATTAGATCTTCTCAAGCAATATAAATAAATTTGGCAGTGTTGTATGATCGAAAAGTTTGACATGCATGAATACATGAAATCACTTACCTGGATCTGTTAGTACTTCTTTGGCAGCTGCTATGTCTATAAACTTTGTCTCAGCTGCTTTCTTCTCTTCTTCATTAATAAAGTTATCAGGGTGCCACTGTTGTGCTAATTTACGGTACGCTTTGGTAATTTCTCGTTTTCTTGCATTTCTGTGAATAGAACAAATGGGAAGCAAGGTTATAAACAGCTGAATTTCTTCGCCTTTGTCACTGCTATCTCCCTATTTCACAAATGATGTAAAGTTATTACTATCTGTTACATGTGTTTGCTTGATTATGATTGGACAGAATATGTCATGAGTTGGGGTATCACATGAACACTTCAAACCAATGACAGTACCAGTATGGCAACGGATTATGATTGGACAGAATATGTCATGAGTTGGGGTATCACATGAACACTTCAAACCAATGACAGTACCAGTATGGCAACGGATTATGATTGGACAGAATATGTCATGA